>NW_027369366.1:6503-43149 GCF_046119375.1 Phyllobates terribilis
TATTACTGTTTGTGCATTTACAATATTCATTGATTTTTGCCATTGAAAAACATGTTTTTCATATACCAGAAATGTTTGAAGCTACTGACTGAATGAAAGGAGCTGGCATCTCACTCTCTTTGAATCTTCTTTATCATGCTAGGATTAACAGGAAAAAGCTAAAAATTTCAGAATTGCACCGTGCAATGTGGAGATATTACTGTTTGTGCATTTACAATATTCATTGATTTTTGCCATTGAAAAACATGTTTTTCATATACCAGAAATGTTTGAAGCTACTGACTGAATGAAAGGAGCTGGCATCTCACTCTCTTTGAATCTTCTTTATCATGCTAGGATTAGCAGGAAAAAGCAAAAAATTTCAGAATTGCACCTTGCAATGTGGAGATATTACTGTTTGTGCATTTACAATATTCATTGATTTTTGCCATTGAAAAACATGTTTTTCATATACCAGAAATGTTTGAAGCTACTGACTGAATGAAAGGAGCTGGCATCTCACTCTCTTTGAATCTTCTTTATCATGCTAGGATTAACAGGAAAAAGCTAAAAATTTCAGAATTGCACCGTGCAATGTTGAGATATTACTGTTTGTGCATTTACAATATTCATTGATTTTTGCCATTGAAAAACATGTTTTTCATATACCAGAAATGTTTGAAGCTACTGACTGAATGAAAGGAGCTGGCATCTCACTCTCTTTGAATCTTTATCATGTTAGGATTAACAGGAAAAAGCTAAAAATTTCAGAATTGCACCGTGCAATGTGGAGATATTACTGTGTGTGCATTTACAATATTCATTGATTTTTGCCATTGAAAAACATGTTTTTCATATACCAGAAATGTTTGAAGCTACTGACTGAATGAAAGGAGCTGGCATCTCACTCTCTTTGAATCTTCTTTATCATGCTAGGATTAACAGGAAAAAGCTAAAAATTTCAGAATTGCACCGTGCAATGTGGAGATATTACTGTTTGTGCATTTACAATATTCATTGATTTTTGCCATTGAAAAACATGTTTTTCATATACCAGAAATGTTTGAAGCTACTGACTGAATGAAAGGAGCTGGCATCTCACTCTCTTTGAATCTTCTTTATCATGCTAGGATTAGCAGGAAAAAGCAAAAAATTTCAGAATTGCACCTTGCAATGTGGAGATATTACTGTTTGTGCATTTACAATATTCATTGATTTTTGCCATTGAAAAACATGTTTTTCATATACCAGAAATGTTTGAAGCTACTGACTGAATGAAAGGAGCTGGCATCTCACTCTCTTTGAATCTTCTTTATCATGCTAGGATTAACAGGAAAAAGCAAAAAATTTCAGAATTGCACCTTGCAATGTGGAGATATTACTGTTTGTGCATTTACAATATTCATTGCTTTTTGCCATTGAAAAACATGTTTTTCATATACCAGAAATGTTTAAAGCTACTGACTGAATGAAAGGAGCTGGCATCTCACTCTCTTTGAATCTTCTTTATCATGCTAGGATTAACAGGAAAAAGCTAAAAATTTCAGAATTGCACCGTGCAATGTGGAGATATTACTGTTTGTGCATTTACAATATTCATTGATTTTTGCCATTGAAAAACATGTTTTTCATATACCAGAAATGTTTGAAGCTACTGACTGAATGAAAGGAGCTGGCATCTCACTCTCTTTGAATCTTCTTTATCATGCTAGGATTAACAGGAAAAAGCTAAAAATTTCATAATTGCACCGTGCAATGTGGAGATATTACTGTTTGTGCATTTACAATATTCATTGATTTTTGCCATTGAAAAACATGTTTTTCATATACCAGAAATGTTTGAAGCTACTGACTGAATGAAAGGAGCTGGCATCTCACTCTCTTTGAATCTTGTTTATCATGCTAGGATTAGCAGGAAAAAGCAAAAAATTTCAGAATTGCACCTTGCAATGTGGAGATATTACTGTTTGTGCATTTACAATATTCATTGATTTTTGCCATTGAAAAACATGTTTTTCATATACCAGAAATGTTTGAAGCTACTGACTGAATGAAAGGAGCTGGCATCTCACTCTCTTTGAATCTTCTTTATCATGCTAGGATTAACAGGAAAAAGCTAAAAATTTCATAATTGCACCGTGCAATGTGGAGATATTACTGTTTGTGCATTTACAATATTCATTGATTTTTGCCATTGAAAAACGTTTTTCATATACCAGAAATGTTTGAAGCTACTGACTGAAAGGAGCTGGCATCTCACTCTCTTTGAATCTTCTTTATCATGCTAGGATTAGCAGGAAAAAGCAAAAAATTTCAGAATTGCACCTTGCAATGTGGAGATATTACTGTTTGTGCATTTACAATATTCATTGATTTTTGCCATTGAAAAACATGTTTTTCATATACCAGAAATGTTTGAAGCTACTGACTGAATGAAAGGAGCTGGCATCTCACTCTCTTTGAATCTTCTTTATCATGCTAGGATTAGCAGGAAAAAGCAAAAAATTTCAGAATTGCACCTTGCAATGTGGAGATATTACTGTTTGTGCATTTACAATATTCATTGATTTTTGCCATTGAAAAACATGTTTTTCATATACCAGAAATGTTTGAAGCTACTGACTGAATGAAAGGAGCTGGCATCTCACTCTCTTTGAATCTTCTTTATCATGCTAGGATTAACAGGAAAAAGCAAATAATTTCAGAATTGCACCTTGCAATGTGGAGATATTACTGTTTGTGCATTTACAATATTCATTGATTTTTGCCATTGAAAAACATGTTTTTCATATACCAGAAATGTTTGAAGCTACTGACTGAATGAAAGGAGCTGGCATCTCACTCTCTTTGAATCTTCTTTATCATGCTAGGATTAACAGGAAAAAGCTAAAAATTTCAGAATTGCACCGTGCAATGTGGAGATATTACTGTTTGTGCATTTACAATATTCATTGATTTTTGCCATTGAAAAACATGTTTTTCATATACCAGAAATGTTTGAAGCTACTGACTGAAAGGAGCTGGCATCTCACTCTCTTTGAATCTTCTTTATCATGCTAGGATTAGCAGGAAAAAGCAAAAAATTTCAGAATTGCACCTTGCAATGTGGAGATATTACTGTTTGTGCATTTACAATATTCATTGATTTTTGCCATTGAAAAACATGTTTTTCATATACCAGAAATGTTTGAAGCTACTGACTGAATGAAAGGAGCTGGCATCTCACTCTCTTTGAATCTTTATCATGCTAGGATTAACAGGAAAAAGCTAAAAATTTCAGAATTGCACCGTGCAATGTGGAGATATTACTGTTTGTGCATTTACAATATTCATTGATTTTTGCCATTGAAAAACATGTTTTTCATATACCAGAAATGTTTGAAGCTACTGACTGAATGAAAGGAGCTGGCATCTCACTCTCTTTGAATCTTCTTTATCATGCTAGGATTAGCAGGAAAAAGCAAAAAATTTCACAATTGCACCTTGCAATGTGGAGATATTACTGTTTGTGCATTTACAATATTCATTGATTTTTGCCATTGAAAAACGTTTTTCATATACCAGAAATGTTTGAAGCTACTGACTGAATGAAAGGAGCTGGCATCTCACTCTCTTTGAATCTTCTTTATCATGCTAGGATTAGCAGGAAAAAGCAAAAAATTTCAGAATTGCACCTTGCAATGTGGAGATATTACTGTTTGTGCATTTACAATATTCATTGATTTTTGCCATTGAAAAACATGTTTTTCATATACCAGAAATGTTTGAAGCTACTGACTGAATGAAAGGAGCTGGCATCTCACTCTCTTTGAATCTTCTTTATCATGCTAGGATTAACAGGAAAAAGCTAAAAATTTCAGAATTGCACCGTGCAATGTGGAGATATTACTGTTTGTGCATTTACAATATTCATTGATTTTTGCCATTGAAAAACATGTTTTTCATATACCAGAAATGTTTGAAGCTACTGACTGAATGAAAGGAGCTGGCATCTCACTCTCTTTGAATCTTCTTTATCATGCTAGGATTAGCAGGAAAAAGCAAAAAATTTCAGAATTGCACCTTGCAATGTGGAGATATTACTGTTTGTGCATTTACAATATTCATTGATTTTTGCCATTGAAAAACATGTTTTTCATATACCAGAAATGTTTGAAGCTACTGACAATGAAAGGAGCTGGCATCTCACACTCTTTGAATCTTTATCATGCTAGGATTAACAGGAAAAAGCAAAAAATTTCAGAATTGCACCTTGCAATGTGGAGATATTACTGTTTGTGCATTTACAATATTCATTGATTTTTGCCATTGAAAAACATGTTTTTCATATACCAGAAATGTTTGAAGCTACTGACTGAATGAAAGGAGCTGGCATCTCACTCTCTTTGAATCTTCTTTATCATGCTAGGATTAACAGGAAAAAGCTAAAAATTTCAGCATTGCACCGTGCAATGTGGAGATATTAGTTTGTGCATTTACAATATTCATTGATTTTTGCCATTGAAAAACATGTTTTTCATATACCAGAAATGTTTGAAGCTACTGACTGAATGAAAGGAGCTGGCATCTCACTCTCTTTGAATCTTCTTTATCATGCTAGGATTAGCAGGAAAAAGCAAAAAATTTCAGAATTGCACCTTGCAATGTGGAGATATTACTGTTTGTGCATTTACAATATTCATTGATTTTTGCCATTGAAAAACATGTTTTTCATATACCAGAAATGTTTGAAGCTACTGACTGAATGAAAGGAGCTGGCATCTCACTCTCTTTGAATCTTCTTTATCATGCTAGGATTAACAGGAAAAAGCTAAAAATTTCAGAATTGCACCGTGCAATGTGGAGATATTACTGTTTGTGCATTTACAATATTCATTGATTTTTGCCATTGAAAAACATGTTTTTCATATACCAGAAATGTTTGAAGCTACTGACTGAATGAAAGGAGCTGGCATCTCACTCTCTTTGAATCTTCTTTATCATGCTAGGATTAGCAGGAAAAAGCAAAAAATTTCAGAATTGCACCTTGCAATGTGGAGATATTACTGTTTGTGCATTTACAATATTCATTGATTTTTGCCATTGAAAAACATGTTTTTCATATACCAGAAATGTTTGAAGCTACTGACTGAATGAAAGGAGCTGGCATCTCACTCTCTTTGAATCTTCTTTATCATGCTAGGATTAACAGGAAAAAGCAAAAAATTTCAGAATTGCACCTTGCAATGTGGAGATATTACTGTTTGTGCATTTACAATATTCATTGATTTTTGCCATTGAAAAACATGTTTTTCATATACCAGAAATGTTTGAAGCTACTGACTGAATGAAAGGAGCTGGCATCTCACTCTCTTTGAATCTTCTTTATCATGCTAGGATTAACAGGAAAAAGCTAAAAATTTCAGAATTGCACCGTGCAATGTTGAGATATTACTGTTTGTGCATTTACAATATTCATTGATTTTTGCCATTGAAAAACATGTTTTTCATATACCAGAAATGTTTGAAGCTACTGACTGAATGAAAGGAGCTGGCATCTCACTCTCTTTGAATCTTCTTTATCATGCTAGGATTAGCAGGAAAAAGCAAAAAATTTCAGAATTGCACCTTGCAATGTGGAGATATTACTGTTTGTGCATTTACAATATTCATTGATTTTTGCCATTGAAAAACATGTTTTTCATATACCAGAAATGTTTGAAGCTACTGACTGAATGAAAGGAGCTGGCATCTCACTCTCTTTGAATCTTCTTTATCATGCTAGGATTAACAGGAAAAAGCTAAAAATTTCATAATTGCACCGTGCAATGTGGAGATATTACTGTTTGTGCATTTACAATATTCATTGATTTTTGCCATTGAAAAACATGTTTTTCATATACCAGAAATGTTTGAAGCTACTGACTGAATGAAAGGAGCTGGCATCTCACTCTCTTTGAATCTTCTTTATCATGCTAGGATTAGCAGGAAAAAGCAAAAAATTTCAGAATTGCACCTTGCAATGTGGAGATATTACTGTTTGTGCATTTACAATATTCATTGATTTTTGCCATTGAAAAACATGTTTTTCATATACCAGAAATGTTTGAAGCTACTGACAATGAAAGGAGCTGGCATCTCACTCTCTTTGAATCTTCTTTATCATGCTAGGATTAACAGGAAAAAGCAAAAAATTTCAGAATTGCACCTTGCAATGTGGAGATATTACTGTTTGTGCACTTACAATATTCATTGATTTTTGCCATTGAAAAACATGTTTTTCATATACCAGAAATGTTTGAAGCTACTGACTGAATGAAAGGAGCTGGCATCTCACTCTCTTTGAATCTTCTTTATCATGCTAGGATTAACAGGAAAAAGCTAAAAATTTCAGCATTGCACCGTGCAATGTGGAGATATTAGTTTGTGCATTTACAATATTCATTGATTTTTGCCATTGAAAAACATGTTTTTCATATACCAGAAATGTTTGAAGCTACTGACTGAATGAAAGGAGCTGGCATCTCACTCTCTTTGAATCTTCTTTATCATGCTAGGATTAGCAGGAAAAAGCAAAAAATTTCAGAATTGCACCTTGCAATGTGGAGATATTACTGTTTGTGCATTTACAATATTCATTGATTTTTGCCATTGAAAAACATGTTTTTCATATACCAGAAATGTTTGAAGCTACTGACTGAATGAAAGGAGCTGGCATCTCACTCTCTTTGAATCTTCTTTATCATGCTAGGAATAACAGGAAAAAGCTAAAAATTTCAGAATTGCACCGTGCAATGTGGAGATATTACTGTTTGTGCATTTACAATATTCATTGATTTTTGCCATTGAAAAACATGTTTTTCATATACCAGAAATGTTTGAAGCTACTGACTGAATGAAAGGAGCTGGCATCTCACTCTCTTTGAATCTTCTTTATCATGCTAGGATTAGCAGGAAAAAGCAAAAAATTTCAGAATTGCACCTTGCAATGTGGAGATATTACTGTTTGTGCATTTACAATATTCATTGATTTTTGCCATTGAAAAACATGTTTTTCATATACCAGAAATGTTTGAAGCTACTGACTGAATGAAAGGAGCTGGCATCTCACTCTCTTTGAATCTTCTTTATCATGCTAGGATTAACAGGAAAAAGCAAAAAATTTCAGAATTGCACCTTGCAATGTGGAGATATTACTGTTTGTGCATTTACAATATTCATTGATTTTTGCCATTGAAAAACATGTTTTTCATATACCAGAAATGTTTGAAGCTACTGACTGAATGAAAGGAGCTGGCATCTCACTCTCTTTGAATCTTCTTTATCATGCTAGGATTAACAGGAAAAAGCTAAAAATTTCAGAATTGCACCGTGCAATGTGGAGATATTACTGTTTGTGCATTTACAATATTCATTGATTTTTGCCATTGAAAAACATGTTTTTCATATACCAGAAATGTTTGAAGCTACTGACTGAATGAAAGGAGCTGGCATCTCACTCTCTTTGAATCTTCTTTATCATGCTAGGATTAACAGGAAAAAGCTAAAAATTTCATAATTGCACCGTGCAATGTGGAGATATTACTGTTTGTGCATTTACAATATTCATTGATTTTTGCCATTGAAAAACATGTTTTTCATATACCAGAAATGTTTGAAGCTACTGACTGAATGAAAGGAGCTGGCATCTCACTCTCTTTGAATCTTCTTTATCATGCTAGGATTAGCAGGAAAAAGCAAAAAATTTCAGAATTGCACCTTGCAATGTGGAGATATTACTGTTTGTGCATTTACAATATTCATTGATTTTTGCCATTGAAAAACATGTTTTTCATATACCAGAAATGTTTGAAGCTACTGACTGAATGAAAGGAGCTGGCATCTCACTCTCTTTGAATCTTCTTTATCATGCTAGGATTAACAGGAAAAAGCTAAAAATTTCATAATTGCACCGTGCAATGTGGAGATATTACTGTTTGTGCATTTACAATATTCATTGATTTTTGCCATTGAAAAACATGTTTTTCATATACCAGAAATGTTTGAAGCTACTGACTGAAAGGAGCTGGCATCTCACTCTCTTTGAATCTTCTTTATCATGCTAGGATTAGCAGGAAAAAGCAAAAAATTTCAGAATTGCACCTTGCAATGTGGAGATATTACTGTTTGTGCATTTACAATATTCATTGATTTTTGCCATTGAAAAACATGTTTTTCATATACCAGAAATGTTTGAAGCTACTGACTGAATGAAAGGAGCTGGCATCTCACTCTCTTTGAATCTTCTTTATCATGCTAGGATTAGCAGGAAAAAGCAAAAAATTTCAGAATTGCACCTTGCAATGTGGAGATATTACTGTTTGTGCATTTACAATATTCATTGATTTTTGCCATTGAAAAACATGTTTTTCATATACCAGAAATGTTTGAAGCTACTGACTGAATGAAAGGAGCTGGCATCTCACTCTCTTTGAATCTTCTTTATCATGCTAGGATTAACAGGAAAAAGCAAATAATTTCAGAATTGCACCTTGCAATGTGGAGATATTACTGTTTGTGCATTTACAATATTCATTGATTTTTGCCATTGAAAAACATGTTTTTCATATACCAGAAATGTTTGAAGCTACTGACTGAATGAAAGGAGCTGGCATCTCACTCTCTTTGAATCTTCTTTATCATGCTAGGATTAACAGGAAAAAGCAAATAATTTCAGAATTGCACCTTGCAATGTGGAGATATTACTGTTTGTGCATTTACAATATTCATTGATTTTTGCCATTGAAAAACATGTTTTTCATATACCAGAAATGTTTGAAGCTACTGACTGAATGAAAGGAGCTGGCATCTCACTCTCTTTGAATCTTCTTTATCATGCTAGGATTAACAGGAAAAAGCTAAAAATTTCAGAATTGCACCGTGCAATGTGGAGATATTACTGTTTGTGCATTTACAATATTCATTGATTTTTGCCATTGAAAAACATGTTTTTCATATACCAGAAATGTTTGAAGCTACTGACTGAAAGGAGCTGGCATCTCACTCTCTTTGAATCTTCTTTATCATGCTAGGATTAGCAGGAAAAAGCAAAAAATTTCAGAATTGCACCTTGCAATGTGGAGATATTACTGTTTGTGCATTTACAATATTCATTGATTTTTGCCATTGAAAAACATGTTTTTCATATACCAGAAATGTTTGAAGCTACTGACTGAATGAAAGGAGCTGGCATCTCACTCTCTTTGAATCTTTATCATGCTAGGATTAACAGGAAAAAGCTAAAAATTTCAGAATTGCACCGTGCAATGTGGAGATATTACTGTTTGTGCATTTACAATATTCATTGATTTTTGCCATTGAAAAACATGTTTTTCATATACCAGAAATGTTTGAAGCTACTGACTGAATGAAAGGAGCTGGCATCTCACTCTCTTTGAATCTTCTTTATCATGCTAGGATTAGCAGGAAAAAGCAAAAAATTTCACAATTGCACCTTGCAATGTGGAGATATTACTGTTTGTGCATTTACAATATTCATTGATTTTTGCCATTGAAAAACGTTTTTCATATACCAGAAATGTTTGAAGCTACTGACTGAATGAAAGGAGCTGGCATCTCACTCTCTTTGAATCTTCTTTATCATGCTAGGATTAGCAGGAAAAAGCAAAAAATTTCAGAATTGCACCTTGCAATGTGGAGATATTACTGTTTGTGCATTTACAATATTCATTGATTTTTGCCATTGAAAAACATGTTTTTCATATACCAGAAATGTTTGAAGCTACTGACTGAATGAAAGGAGCTGGCATCTCACTCTCTTTGAATCTTCTTTATCATGCTAGGATTAACAGGAAAAAGCTAAAAATTTCAGAATTGCACCGTGCAATGTGGAGATATTACTGTTTGTGCATTTACAATATTCATTGATTTTTGCCATTGAAAAACATGTTTTTCATATACCAGAAATGTTTGAAGCTACTGACTGAATGAAAGGAGCTGGCATCTCACTCTCTTTGAATCTTCTTTATCATGCTAGGATTAGCAGGAAAAAGCAAAAAATTTCAGAATTGCACCTTGCAATGTGGAGATATTACTGTTTGTGCATTTACAATATTCATTGATTTTTGCCATTGAAAAACATGTTTTTCATATACCAGAAATGTTTGAAGCTACTGACAATGAAAGGAGCTGGCATCTCACACTCTTTGAATCTTTATCATGCTAGGATTAACAGGAAAAAGCAAAAAATTTCAGAATTGCACCTTGCAATGTGGAGATATTACTGTTTGTGCATTTACAATATTCATTGATTTTTGCCATTGAAAAACATGTTTTTCATATACCAGAAATGTTTGAAGCTACTGACTGAATGAAAGGAGCTGGCATCTCACTCTCTTTGAATCTTCTTTATCATGCTAGGATTAACAGGAAAAAGCTAAAAATTTCAGCATTGCACCGTGCAATGTGGAGATATTAGTTTGTGCATTTACAATATTCATTGATTTTTGCCATTGAAAAACATGTTTTTCATATACCAGAAATGTTTGAAGCTACTGACTGAATGAAAGGAGCTGGCATCTCACTCTCTTTGAATCTTCTTTATCATGCTAGGATTAGCAGGAAAAAGCAAAAAATTTCAGAATTGCACCTTGCAATGTGGAGATATTACTGTTTGTGCATTTACAATATTCATTGATTTTTGCCATTGAAAAACATGTTTTTCATATACCAGAAATGTTTGAAGCTACTGACTGAATGAAAGGAGCTGGCATCTCACTCTCTTTGAATCTTCTTTATCATGCTAGGATTAACAGGAAAAAGCTAAAAATTTCAGAATTGCACCGTGCAATGTGGAGATATTACTGTTTGTGCATTTACAATATTCATTGATTTTTGCCATTGAAAAACATGTTTTTCATATACCAGAAATGTTTGAAGCTACTGACTGAATGAAAGGAGCTGGCATCTCACTCTCTTTGAATCTTCTTTATCATGCTAGGATTAGCAGGAAAAAGCAAAAAATTTCAGAATTGCACCTTGCAATGTGGAGATATTACTGTTTGTGCATTTACAATATTCATTGATTTTTGCCATTGAAAAACATGTTTTTCATATACCAGAAATGTTTGAAGCTACTGACTGAATGAAAGGAGCTGGCATCTCACTCTCTTTGAATCTTCTTTATCATGCTAGGATTAACAGGAAAAAGCAAAAAATTTCAGAATTGCACCTTGCAATGTGGAGATATTACTGTTTGTGCATTTACAATATTCATTGATTTTTGCCATTGAAAAACATGTTTTTCATATACCAGAAATGTTTGAAGCTACTGACTGAATGAAAGGAGCTGGCATCTCACTCTCTTTGAATCTTCTTTATCATGCTAGGATTAACAGGAAAAAGCTAAAAATTTCAGAATTGCACCGTGCAATGTTGAGATATTACTGTTTGTGCATTTACAATATTCATTGATTTTTGCCATTGAAAAACATGTTTTTCATATACCAGAAATGTTTGAAGCTACTGACTGAATGAAAGGAGCTGGCATCTCACTCTCTTTGAATCTTCTTTATCATGCTAGGATTAGCAGGAAAAAGCAAAAAATTTCAGAATTGCACCTTGCAATGTGGAGATATTACTGTTTGTGCATTTACAATATTCATTGATTTTTGCCATTGAAAAACATGTTTTTCATATACCAGAAATGTTTGAAGCTACTGACTGAATGAAAGGAGCTGGCATCTCACTCTCTTTGAATCTTCTTTATCATGCTAGGATTAACAGGAAAAAGCTAAAAATTTCATAATTGCACCGTGCAATGTGGAGATATTACTGTTTGTGCATTTACAATATTCATTGATTTTTGCCATTGAAAAACATGTTTTTCATATACCAGAAATGTTTGAAGCTACTGACTGAATGAAAGGAGCTGGCATCTCACTCTCTTTGAATCTTCTTTATCATGCTAGGATTAGCAGGAAAAAGCAAAAAATTTCAGAATTGCACCTTGCAATGTGGAGATATTACTGTTTGTGCATTTACAATATTCATTGATTTTTGCCATTGAAAAACATGTTTTTCATATACCAGAAATGTTTGAAGCTACTGACAATGAAAGGAGCTGGCATCTCACTCTCTTTGAATCTTCTTTATCATGCTAGGATTAACAGGAAAAAGCAAAAAATTTCAGAATTGCACCTTGCAATGTGGAGATATTACTGTTTGTGCACTTACAATATTCATTGATTTTTGCCATTGAAAAACATGTTTTTCATATACCAGAAATGTTTGAAGCTACTGACTGAATGAAAGGAGCTGGCATCTCACTCTCTTTGAATCTTCTTTATCATGCTAGGATTAACAGGAAAAAGCTAAAAATTTCAGCATTGCACCGTGCAATGTGGAGATATTAGTTTGTGCATTTACAATATTCATTGATTTTTGCCATTGAAAAACATGTTTTTCATATACCAGAAATGTTTGAAGCTACTGACTGAATGAAAGGAGCTGGCATCTCACTCTCTTTGAATCTTCTTTATCATGCTAGGATTAGCAGGAAAAAGCAAAAAATTTCAGAATTGCACCTTGCAATGTGGAGATATTACTGTTTGTGCATTTACAATATTCATTGATTTTTGCCATTGAAAAACATGTTTTTCATATACCAGAAATGTTTGAAGCTACTGACTGAATGAAAGGAGCTGGCATCTCACTCTCTTTGAATCTTCTTTATCATGCTAGGAATAACAGGAAAAAGCTAAAAATTTCAGAATTGCACCGTGCAATGTGGAGATATTACTGTTTGTGCATTTACAATATTCATTGATTTTTGCCATTGAAAAACATGTTTTTCATATACCAGAAATGTTTGAAGCTACTGACTGAATGAAAGGAGCTGGCATCTCACTCTCTTTGAATCTTCTTTATCATGCTAGGATTAGCAGGAAAAAGCAAAAAATTTCAGAATTGCACCTTGCAATGTGGAGATATTACTGTTTGTGCATTTACAATATTCATTGATTTTTGCCATTGAAAAACATGTTTTTCATATACCAGAAATGTTTGAAGCTACTGACTGAATGAAAGGAGCTGGCATCTCACTCTCTTTGAATCTTCTTTATCATGCTAGGATTAACAGGAAAAAGCAAAAAATTTCAGAATTGCACCTTGCAATGTGGAGATATTACTGTTTGTGCATTTACAATATTCATTGATTTTTGCCATTGAAAAACATGTTTTTCATATACCAGAAATGTTTGAAGCTACTGACTGAATGAAAGGAGCTGGCATCTCACTCTCTTTGAATCTTCTTTATCATGCTAGGATTAACAGGAAAAAGCTAAAAATTTCAGAATTGCACCGTGCAATGTGGAGATATTACTGTTTGTGCATTTACAATATTCATTGATTTTTGCCATTGAAAAACATGTTTTTCATATACCAGAAATGTTTGAAGCTACTGACTGAATGAAAGGAGCTGGCATCTCACTCTCTTTGAATCTTCTTTATCATGCTAGGATTAACAGGAAAAAGCTAAAAATTTCATAATTGCACCGTGCAATGTGGAGATATTACTGTTTGTGCATTTACAATATTCATTGATTTTTGCCATTGAAAAACATGTTTTTCATATACCAGAAATGTTTGAAGCTACTGACTGAATGAAAGGAGCTGGCATCTCACTCTCTTTGAATCTTCTTTATCATGCTAGGATTAGCAGGAAAAAGCAAAAAATTTCAGAATTGCACCTTGCAATGTGGAGATATTACTGTTTGTGCATTTACAATATTCATTGATTTTTGCCATTGAAAAACATGTTTTTCATATACCAGAAATGTTTGAAGCTACTGACTGAATGAAAGGAGCTGGCATCTCACTCTCTTTGAATCTTCTTTATCATGCTAGGATTAACAGGAAAAAGCTAAAAATTTCATAATTGCACCGTGCAATGTGGAGATATTACTGTTTGTGCATTTACAATATTCATTGATTTTTGCCATTGAAAAACATGTTTTTCATATACCAGAAATGTTTGAAGCTACTGACTGAAAGGAGCTGGCATCTCACTCTCTTTGAATCTTCTTTATCATGCTAGGATTAGCAGGAAAAAGCAAAAAATTTCAGAATTGCACCTTGCAATGTGGAGATATTACTGTTTGTGCATTTACAATATTCATTGATTTTTGCCATTGAAAAACATGTTTTTCATATACCAGAAATGTTTGAAGCTACTGACTGAATGAAAGGAGCTGGCATCTCACTCTCTTTGAATCTTTATCATGCTAGGATTAACAGGAAAAAGCTAAAAATTTCAGAATTGCACCGTGCAATGTGGAGATATTACTGTTTGTGCATTTACAATATTCATTGATTTTTGCCATTGAAAAACATGTTTTTCATATACCAGAAATGTTTGAAGCTACTGACTGAATGAAAGGAGCTGGCATCTCACTCTCTTTGAATCTTCTTTATCATGCTAGGATTAGCAGGAAAAAGCAAAAAATTTCAGAATTGCACCTTGCAATGTGGAGATATTACTGTTTGTGCATTTACAATATTCATTGATTTTTGCCATTGAAAAACATGTTTTTCATATACCAGAAATGTTTGAAGCTACTGACTGAATGAAAGGAGCTGGCATCTCACTCTCTTTGAATCTTCTTTATCATGCTAGGATTAACAGGAAAAAGCAAAGAATTTCAGAATTGCACCTTGCAATGTGGAGATATTACTGTTTGTGCATTTACAATATTCATTGATTTTTGCCATTGAAAAACATGTTTTTCATATACCAGAAATGTTTGAAGCTACTGACTGAATGAAAGGAGCTGGCATCTCACTCTCTTTGAATCTTCTTTATCATGCTAGGATTAACAGGAAAAAGCTAAAAATTTCAGAATTGCACCGTGCAATGTGGAGATATTACTGTTTGTGCATTTACAATATTCATTGATTTTTGCCATTGAAAAACATGTTTTTCATATACCAGAAATGTTTGAAGCTACTGACTGAATGAAAGGAGCTGGCATCTCACTCTCTTTGAATCTTCTTTATCATGCTAGGATTAGCAGGAAAAAGCAAAAAATTTCAGAATTGCACCTTGCAATGTGGAGATATTACTGTTTGTGCATTTACAATATTCATTGATTTTTGCCATTGAAAAACATGTTTTTCATATACCAGAAATGTTTGAAGCTACTGACTGAATGAAAGGAGCTGGCATCTCACTCTCTTTGAATCTTCTTTATCATGCTAGGATTAGCAGGAAAAAGCAAAAAATTTCAGAATTGCACCTTGCAATGTGGAGATATTACTGTTTGTGCATTTACAATATTCATTGATTTTTGCCATTGAAAAACATGTTTTTCATATACCAGAAATGTTTGAAGCTACTGACTGAATGAAAGGAGCTGGCATCTCACTCTCTTTGAATCTTCTTTATCATGCTAGGATTAACAGGAAAAAGCTAAAAATTTCAGAATTGCACCGTGCAATGTGGAGATATTACTGTTTGTGCATTTACAATATTCATTGATTTTTGCCATTGAAAAACATGTTTTTCATATACCAGAAATGTTTGAAGCTACTGACTGAATGAAAGGAGCTGGCATCTCACTCTCTTTGAATCTTCTTTATCATGCTAGGATTAACAGGAAAAAGCTAAAAATTTCATAATTGCACCGTGCAATGTGGAGATATTACTGTTTGTGCATTTACAATATTCATTGATTTTTGCCATTGAAAAACATGTTTTTCATATACCAGAAATGTTTGAAGCTACTGACTGAATGAAAGGAGCTGGCATCTCACTCTCTTTGAATCTTCTTTATCATGCTAGGATTAGCAGGAAAAAGCAAAAAATTTCAGAATTGCACCTTGCAATGTGGAGATATTACTGTTTGTGCATTTACAATATTCATTGATTTTTGCCATTGAAAAACATGTTTTTCATATACCAGAAATGTTTGAAGCTACTGACTGAATGAAAGGAGCTGGCATCTCACTCTCTTTGAATCTTCTTTATCATGCTAGGATTAACAGGAAAAAGCTAAAAATTTCATAATTGCACCGTGCAATGTGGAGATATTACTGTTTGTGCATTTACAATATTCATTGATTTTTGCCATTGAAAAACATGTTTTTCATATACCAGAAATGTTTGAAGCTACTGACTGAATGAAAGGAGCTGGCATCTCACTCTCTTTGAATCTTCTTTATCATGCTAGGATTAGCAGGAAAAAGCAAAAAATTTCAGAATTGCACCTTGCAATGTGGAGATATTACTGTTTGTGCATTTACAATATTCATTGATTTTTGCCATTGAAAAACATGTTTTTCATATACCAGAAATGTTTGAAGCTACTGACTGAATGAAAGGAGCTGGCATCTCACTCTCTTTGAATCTTTATCATGCTAGGATTAACAGGAAAAAGCTAAAAATTTCAGAATTGCACCGTGCAATGTGGAGATATTACTGTTTGTGCATTTACAATATTCATTGATTTTTGCCATTGAAAAACATGTTTTTCATATACCAGAAATGTTTGAAGCTACTGACTGAATGAAAGGAGCTGGCATCTCACTCTCTTTGAATCTTCTTTATCATGCTAGGATTAGCAGGAAAAAGCAAAAAATTTCAGAATTGCACCTTGCAATGTGGAGATATTACTGTTTGTGCATTTACAATATTCATTGATTTTTGCCATTGAAAAACATGTTTTTCATATACCAGAAATGTTTGAAGCTACTGACTGAATGAAAGGAGCTGGCATCTCACTCTCTTTGAATCTTCTTTATCATGCTAGGATTAACAGGAAAAAGCAAAGAATTTCAGAATTGCACCTTGCAATGTGGAGATATTACTGTTTGTGCATTTACAATATTCATTGATTTTTGCCATTGAAAAACATGTTTTTCATATACCAGAAATGTTTGAAGCTACTGACTGAATGAAAGGAGCTGGCATCTCACTCTCTTTGAATCTTCTTTATCATGCTAGGATTAACAGGAAAAAGCTAAAAATTTCAGAATTGCACCGTGCAATGTGGAGATATTACTGTTTGTGCATTTACAATATTCATTGATTTTTGCCATTGAAAAACATGTTTTTCATATACCAGAAATGTTTGAAGCTACTGACTGAATGAAAGGAGCTGGCATCTCACTCTCTTTGAATCTTCTTTATCATGCTAGGATTAGCAGGAAAAAGCAAAAAATTTCAGAATTGCACCTTGCAATGTGGAGATATTACTGTTTGTGCATTTACAATATTCATTGATTTTTGCCTTTGAAAAACATGTTTTTCATATACCAGAAATGTTTGAAGCTACTGACTGAATGAAAGGAGCTGGCATCTCACTCTCTTTGAATCTTCGTTATCATGCTAGGATTAGCAGGAAAAAGCAAAAAATTTCAGAATTGCACCTTGCAATGTGGAGATATTACTGTTTGTGCATTTACAATATTCATTGATTTTTGCCATTGAAAAACATGTTTTTCATATACCAGAAATGTTTGAAGCTACTGACTGAATGAAAGGAGCTGGCATCTCACTCTCTTTGAATCTTCTTTATCATGCAAGGATTAACAGGAAAAAGCTAAAAATTTCAGAATTGCACCGTGCAATGTGGAGATATTACTGTTTGTGCATTTACAATATTCATTGATTTTTGCCATTGAAAAACATGTTTTTCATATACCAGAAATGTTTGAAGCTACTGACTGAATGAAAGGAGCTGGCATCTCACTCTCTTTGAATCTTCTTTATCATGCTAGGATTAGCAGGAAAAAGCAAAAAATTTCAGAATTGCACCTTGCAATGTGGAGATATTACTGTTTGTGCATTTACAATATTCATTGATTTTTGCCATTGAAAAACATGTTTTTCATATACCAGAAATGTTTGAAGCTACTGACTGAATGAAAGGAGCTGGCATCTCACTCTCTTTGAATCTTCTTTATCATGCTAGGATTAACAGGAAAAAGCAAAGAATTTCAGAATTGCACCTTGCAATGTGGAGATATTACTGTTTGTGCATTTACAATATTCATTGATTTTTGCCATTGAAAAACATGTTTTTCATATACCAGAAATGTTTGAAGCTACTGACTGAATGAAAGGAGCTGGCATCTCACTCTCTTTGAATCTTCTTTATCATGCTAGGATTAACAGGAAAAAGCTAAAAATTTCAGAATTGCACCGTGCAATGTGGAGATATTACTGTTTGTGCATTTACAATATTCATTGATTTTTGCCATTGAAAAACATGTTTTTCATATACCAGAAATGTTTGAAGCTACTGACTGAATGAAAGGAGCTGGCATCTCACTCTCTTTGAATCTTCTTTATCATGCTAGGATTAGCAGGAAAAAGCAAAAAATTTCAGAATTGCACCTTGCAATGTGGAGATATTACTGTTTGTGCATTTACAATATTCATTGATTTTTGCCATTGAAAAACATGTTTTTCATATACCAGAAATGTTTGAAGCTACTGACTGAATGAAAGGAGCTGGCATCTCACTCTCTTTGAATCTTCTTTATCATGCTAGGATTAACAGGAAAAAGCTAAAAATTTCAGAATTGCACCGTGCAATGTGGAGATATTACTGTTTGTGCATTTACAATATTCATTGATTTTTGCCATTGAAAAACATGTTTTTCATATACCAGAAATGTTTGAAGCTACTGACTGAATGAAAGGAGCTGGCATCTCACTCTCTTTGAATCTTCTTTATCATGCTAGGATTAACAGGAAAAAGCAAAGAATTTCAGAATTGCACCTTGCAATGTGGAGATATTACGGTTTGTGCATTTACAATATTCATTGATTTTTGCCATTGAAAAACATGTTTTTCATATACCAGAAATGTTTGAAGCTACTGACTGAATGAAAGGAGCTGGCATCTCACTCTCTTTGAATCTTCTTTATCATGCTAGGATTAACAGGAAAAAGCTAAAAATTTCAGAATTGCACCGTGCAATGTGGAGATATTACTGTTTGTGCATTTACAATATTCATTGATTTTTGCCATTGAAAAACATGTTTTTCATATACCAGAAATGTTTGAAGCTACTGACTGAATGAAAGGAGCTGGCATCTCACTCTCTTTGAATCTTCTTTATCATGCTAGGATTAGCAGGAAAAAGCAAAAAATTTCAGAATTGCACCTTGCAATGTGGAGATATTACTGTTTGTGCATTTACAATATTCATTGATTTTTGCCATTGAAAAACATGTTTTTCATATACCAGAAATGTTTGAAGCTACTGACTGAATGAAAGGAGCTGGCATCTCACTCTCTTTGAATCTTCTTTATCATGCTAGGATTAGCAGGAAAAAGCAAAAAATTTCAGAATTGCACCTTGCAATGTGGAGATATTACTGTTTGTGCATTTACAATATTCATTGATTTTTGCCATTGAAAAACATGTTTTTCATATACCAGAAATGTTTGAAGCTACTGACTGAATGAAAGGAGCTGGCATCTCACTCTCTTTGAATCTTCTTTATCATGCTAGGATTAACAGGAAAAAGCAAAGAATTTCAGAATTGCACCTTGCAATGTGGAGATATTACTGTTTGTGCATTTACAATATTCATTGATTTTTGCCATTGAAAAACATGTTTTTCATATACCAGAAATGTTTGAAGCTACTGACTGAATGAAAGGAGCTGGCATCTCACTCTCTTTGAATCTTCTTTATCATGCAAGGATTAACAGGAAAAAGCTAAAAATTTCAGAATTGCACCGTGCAATGTGGAGATATTACTGTTTGTGCATTTACAATATTCATTGATTTTTGCCATTGAAAAACATGTTTTTCATATACCAGAAATGTTTGAAGCTACTGACTGAATGAAAGGAGCTGGCATCTCACTCTCTTTGAATCTTCTTTATCATGCTAGGATTAGCAGGAAAAAGCAAAAAATTTCAGAATTGCACCTTGCAATGTGGAGATATTACTGTTTGTGCATTTACAATATTCATTGATTTTTGCCATTGAAAAACATGTTTTTCATATACCAGAAATGTTTGAAGCTACTGACTGAATGAAAGGAGCTGGCATCTCACTCTCTTTGAATCTTCTTTATCATGCTAGGATTAACAGGAAAAAGCAAAGAATTTCAGAATTGCACCTTGCAATGTGGAGATATTACTGTTTGTGCATTTACAATATTCATTGATTTTTGCCATTGAAAAACATGTTTTTCATATACCAGAAATGTTTGAAGCTACTGACTGAATGAAAGGAGCTGGCATCTCACTCTCTTTGAATCTTCTTTATCATGCTAGGATTAACAGGAAAAAGCTAAAAATTTCAGAATTGCACCGTGCAATGTGGAGATATTACTGTTTGTGCATTTACAATATTCATTGATTTTTGCCATTGAAAAACATGTTTTTCATATACCAGAAATGTTTGAAGCTACTGACTGAATGAAAGGAGCTGGCATCTCACTCTCTTTGAATCTTCTTTATCATGCTAGGATTAGCAGGAAAAAGCAAAAAATTTCAGAATTGCACCTTGCAATGTGGAGATATTACTGTTTGTGCATTTACAATATTCATTGATTTTTGCCATTGAAAAACATGTTTTTCATATACCAGAAATGTTTGAAGCTACTGACTGAATGAAAGGAGCTGGCATCTCACTCTCTTTGAATCTTCTTTATCATGCTAGGATTAACAGGAAAAAGCTAAAAATTTCAGAATTGCACCGTGCAATGTGGAGATATTACTGTTTGTGCATTTACAATATTCATTGATTTTTGCCATTGAAAAACATGTTTTTCATATACCAGAAATGTTTGAAGCTACTGACTGAATGAAAGGAGCTGGCATCTCACTCTCTTTGAATCTTCTTTATCATGCTAGGATTAGCAGGAAAAAGCAAAAAATTTCAGAATTGCACCTTGCAATGTGGAGATATTACTGTTTGTGCATTTACAATATTCATTGATTTTTGCCATTGAAAAACATGTTTTTCATATACCAGAAATGTTTGAAGCTACTGACTGAATGAAAGGAGCTGGCATCTCACTCTCTTTGAATCTTCTTTATCATGCTAGGATTAACAGGAAAAAGCTAAAAATTTCAGAATTGCACCGTGCAATGTTGAGATATTACTGTTTGTGCATTTACAATATTCATTGATTTTTGCCATTGAAAAACATGTTTTTCATATACCAGAAATGTTTGAAGCTACTGACTGAATGAAAGGAGCTGGCATCTCACTCTCTTTGAATCTTCTTTATCATGCTAGGATTAGCAGGAAAAAGCAAAAAATTTCAGAATTGCACCTTGCAATGTGGAGATATTACTGTTTGTGCATTTACAATATTCATTGATTTTTGCCATTGAAAAACATGTTTTTCATATACCAGAAATGTTTGAAGCTACTGACTGAATGAAAGGAGCTGGCATCTCACTCTCTTTGAATCTTCTTTATCATGCTAGGATTAACAGGAAAAAGCAAAGAATTTCAGAATTGCACCTTGCAATGTGGAGATATTACTGTTTGTGCATTTACAATATTCATTGATTTTTGCCATTGAAAAACATGTTATTCATATACCAGAAATGTTTGAAGCTACTGACTGAATGAAAGGAGCTGGCATCTCACTCTGAATCTTTATCATGCTAGGATTAACAGGAAAAAGCTAAAAATTTCAGAATTGCACCGTGCAATGTGGAGATATTACTGTTTGTGCATTTACAATATTCATTGATTTTTGCCATTGAAAAACATGTTTTTCATATACCAGAAATGTTTGAAGCTACTGACTGAATGAAAGGAGCTGGCATCTCACTCTCTTTGAATCTTCTTTATCATGCTAGGATTAGCAGGAAAAAGCAAAAAATTTCAGAATTGCACCTTGCAATGTGGAGATATTACTGTTTGTGCATTTACAATATTCATTGATTTTTGCCATTGAAAAACATGTTTTTCATATACCAGAAATGTTTGAAGCTACTGACTGAATGAAAGGAGCTGGCATCTCACTCTCTTTGAATCTTCTTTATCATGCTAGGATTAACAGGAAAAAGCAAAGAATTTCAGAATTGCACCTTGCAATGTGGAGATATTACTGTTTGTGCATTTACAATATTCATTGATTTTTGCCATTGAAAAACATGTTTTTCATATACCAGAAATGTTTGAAGCTACTGACTGAATGAAAGGAGCTGGCATCTCACTCTCTTTGAATCTTCTTTATCATGCTAGGATTAACAGGAAAAAGCTAAAAATTTCAGAATTGCACCGTGCAATGTGGAGATATTACTGTTTGTGCATTTACAATATTCATTGATTTTTGCCATTGAAAAACATGTTTTTCATATACCAGAAATGTTTGAAGCTACTGACTGAATGAAAGGAGCTGGCATCTCACTCTCTTTGAATCTTCTTTATCATGCTAGGATTAGCAGGAAAAAGCAAAAAATTTCAGAATTGCACCTTGCAATGTGGAGATATTACTGTTTGTGCATTTACAATATTCATTGATTTTTGCCATTGAAAAACATGTTTTTCATATACCAGAAATGTTTGAAGCTACTGACTGAATGAAAGGAGCTGGCATCTCACTCTCTTTGAATCTTCTTTATCATGCTAGGATTAGCAGGAAAAAGCAAAAAATTTCAGAATTGCACCTTGCAATGTGGAGATATTACTGTTTGTGCATTTACAATATTCATTGATTTTTGCCATTGAAAAACATGTTTTTCATATACCAGAAATGTTTGAAGCTACTGACTGAATGAAAGGAGCTGGCATCTCACTCTCTTTGAATCTTCTTTATCATGCTAGGATTAACAGGAAAAAGCAAAGAATTTCAGAATTGCACCTTGCAATGTGGAGATATTACTGTTTGTGCATTTACAATATTCATTGATTTTTGCCATTGAAAAACATGTTTTTCATATACCAGAAATGTTTGAAGCTACTGACTGAATGAAAGGAGCTGGCATCTCACTCTCTTTGAATCTTCTTTATCATGCAAGGATTAACAGGAAAAAGCTAAAAATTTCAGAATTGCACCGTGCAATGTGGAGATATTACTGTTTGTGCATTTACAATATTCATTGATTTTTGCCATTGAAAAACATGTTTTTCATATACCAGAAATGTTTGAAGCTACTGACTGAATGAAAGGAGCTGGCATCTCACTCTCTTTGAATCTTCTTTATCATGCTAGGATTAGCAGGAAAAAGCAAAAAATTTCAGAATTGCACCTTGCAATGTGGAGATATTACTGTTTGTGCATTTACAATATTCATTGATTTTTGCCATTGAAAAACATGTTTTTCATATACCAGAAATGTTTGAAGCTACTGACTGAATGAAAGGAGCTGGCATCTCACTCTCTTTGAATCTTCTTTATCATGCTAGGATTAACAGGAAAAAGCAAAGAATTTCAGAATTGCACCTTGCAATGTGGAGATATTACTGTTTGTGCATTTACAATATTCATTGATTTTTGCCATTGAAAAACATGTTTTTCATATACCAGAAATGTTTGAAGCTACTGACTGAATGAAAGGAGCTGGCATCTCACTCTCTTTGAATCTTCTTTATCATGCTAGGATTAACAGGAAAAAGCTAAAAATTTCAGAATTGCACCGTGCAATGTGGAGATATTACTGTTTGTGCATTTACAATATTCATTGATTTTTGCCATTGAAAAACATGTTTTTCATATACCAGAAATGTTTGAAGCTACTGACTGAATGAAAGGAGCTGGCATCTCACTCTCTTTGAATCTTCTTTATCATGCTAGGATTAGCAGGAAAAAGCAAAAAATTTCAGAATTGCACCTTGCAATGTGGAGATATTACTGTTTGTGCATTTACAATATTCATTGATTTTTGCCATTGAAAAACATGTTTTTCATATACCAGAAATGTTTGAAGCTACTGACTGAATGAAAGGAGCTGGCATCTCACTCTCTTTGAATCTTCTTTATCATGCTAGGATTAACAGGAAAAAGCAAAGAATTTCAGAATTGCACCTTGCAATGTGGAGATATTACTGTTTGTGCATTTACAATATTCATTGATTTTTGCCATTGAAAAACATGTTTTTCATATACCAGAAATGTTTGAAGCTACTGACTGAATGAAAGGAGCTGGCATCTCACTCTCTTTGAATCTTCTTTATCATGCTAGGATTAACAGGAAAAAGCTAAAAATTTCAGAATTGCACCGTGCAATGTGGAGATATTACTGTTTGTGCATTTACAATATTCATTGATTTTTGCCATTGAAAAACATGTTTTTCATATACCAGAAATGTTTGAAGCTACTGACTGAATGAAAGGAGCTGGCATCTCACTCTCTTTGAATCTTCTTTATCATGCTAGGATTAGCAGGAAAAAGCAAAAAATTTCAGAATTGCACCTTGCAATGTGGAGATATTACTGTTTGTGCATTTACAATATTCATTGATTTTTGCCATTGAAAAACATGTTTTTCATATACCAGAAATGTTTGA
This sequence comes from Phyllobates terribilis, assembly GCF_046119375.1. Taxonomy (NCBI): domain Eukaryota; kingdom Metazoa; phylum Chordata; class Amphibia; order Anura; family Dendrobatidae; genus Phyllobates; species Phyllobates terribilis. The sequence continues at coordinate 30,957 of NW_027369366.1, forward strand.
AGCTACTGACTGAATGAAAGGAGCTGGCATCTCACTCTCTTTGAATCTTCTTTATCATGCTAGGATTAACAGGAAAAAGCTAAAAATTTCAGAATTGCACCGTGCAATGTGGAGATATTACTGTTTGTGCATTTACAATATTCATTGATTTTTGCCATTGAAAAACATGTTTTTCATATACCAGAAATGTTTGAAGCTACTGACTGAATGAAAGGAGCTGGCATCTCACTCTCTTTGAATCTTCTTTATCATGCTAGGATTAGCAGGAAAAAGCAAAAAATTTCAGAATTGCACCGTGCAATGTTGAGATATTACTGTTTGTGCATTTACAATATTCATTGATTTTTGCCATTGAAAAACATGTTTTTCATATACCAGAAATGTTTGAAGCTACTGACTGAATGAAAGGAGCTGGCATCTCACTCTCTTTGAATCTTCTTTATCATGCTAGGATTAACAGGAAAAAGCTAAAAATTTCAGAATTGCACCGTGCAATGTGGAGATATTACTGTTTGTGCATTTACAATATTCATTGATTTTTGCCATTGAAAAACATGTTTTTCATATACCAGAAATGTTTGAAGCTACTGACTGAATGAAAGGAGCTGGCATCTCACTCTCTTTGAATCTTCTTTATCATGCTAGGATTAGCAGGAAAAAGCAAAAAATTTCAGAATTGCACCTTGCAATGTGGAGATATTACTGTTTGTGCATTTACAATATTCATTGATTTTTGCCATTGAAAAACATGTTTTTCATATACCAGAAATGTTTGAAGCTACTGACTGAATGAAAGGAGCTGGCATCTCACTCTCTTTGAATCTTCTTTATCATGCTAGGATTAACAGGAAAAAGCAAAAAATTTCAGAATTGCACCTTGCAATGTGGAGATATTACTGTTTGTGCATTTACAATATTCATTGATTTTTGCCATTGAAAAACATGTTTTTCATATACCAGAAATGTTTGAAGCTACTGACTGAATGAAAGGAGCTGGCATCTCACTCTCTTTGAATCTTCTTTATCATGCTAGGATTAACAGGAAAAAGCTAAAAATTTCAGAATTGCACCGTGCAATGTGGAGATATTACTGTTTGTGCATTTACAATATTCATTGATTTTTGCCATTGAAAAACATGTTTTTCATATACCAGAAATGTTTGAAGCTACTGACTGAATGAAAGGAGCTGGCATCTCACTCTCTTTGAATCTTCTTTATCATGCTAGGATTAACAGGAAAAAGCTAAAAATTTCATAATTGCACCGTGCAATGTGGAGATATTACTGTTTGTGCATTTACAATATTCATTGATTTTTGCCATTGAAAAACATGTTTTTCATATACCAGAAATGTTTGAAGCTACTGACTGAATGAAAGGAGCTGGCATCTCACTCTCTTTGAATCTTCTTTATCATGCTAGGATTAGCAGGAAAAAGCAAAAAATTTCAGAATTGCACCTTGCAATGTGGAGATATTACTGTTTGTGCATTTACAATATTCATTGATTTTTGCCATTGAAAAACATGTTTTTCATATACCAGAAATGTTTGAAGCTACTGACTGAATGAAAGGAGCTGGCATCTCACTCTCTTTGAATCTTCTTTATCATGCTAGGATTAACAGGAAAAAGCTAAAAATTTCATAATTGCACCGTGCAATGTGGAGATATTACTGTTTGTGCATTTACAATATTCATTGATTTTTGCCATTGAAAAACATGTTTTTCATATACCAGAAATGTTTGAAGCTACTGACTGAAAGGAGCTGGCATCTCACTCTCTTTGAATCTTCTTTATCATGCTAGGATTAGCAGGAAAAAGCAAAAAATTTCAGAATTGCACCTTGCAATGTGGAGATATTACTGTTTGTGCATTTACAATATTCATTGATTTTTGCCATTGAAAAACATGTTTTTCATATACCAGAAATGTTTGAAGCTACTGACTGAATGAAAGGAGCTGGCATCTCACTCTCTTTGAATCTTTATCATGCTAGGATTAACAGGAAAAAGCTAAAAATTTCAGAATTGCACCGTGCAATGTGGAGATATTACTGTTTGTGCATTTACAATATTCATTGATTTTTGCCATTGAAAAACATGTTTTTCATATACCAGAAATGTTTGAAGCTACTGACTGAATGAAAGGAGCTGGCATCTCACTCTCTTTGAATCTTCTTTATCATGCTAGGATTAGCAGGAAAAAGCAAAAAATTTCAGAATTGCACCTTGCAATGTGGAGATATTACTGTTTGTGCATTTACAATATTCATTGATTTTTGCCATTGAAAAACATGTTTTTCATATACCAGAAATGTTTGAAGCTACTGACTGAATGAAAGGAGCTGGCATCTCACTCTCTTTGAATCTTCTTTATCATGCTAGGATTAACAGGAAAAAGCAAAGAATTTCAGAATTGCACCTTGCAATGTGGAGATATTACTGTTTGTGCATTTACAATATTCATTGATTTTTGCCATTGAAAAACATGTTTTTCATATACCAGAAATGTTTGAAGCTACTGACTGAATGAAAGGAGCTGGCATCTCACTCTCTTTGAATCTTCTTTATCATGCTAGGATTAACAGGAAAAAGCTAAAAATTTCATAATTGCACCGTGCAATGTGGAGATATTACTGTTTGTGCATTTACAATATTCATTGATTTTTGCCATTGAAAAACATGTTTTTCATATACCAGAAATGTTTGAAGCTACTGACTGAATGAAAGGAGCTGGCATCTCACTCTCTTTGAATCTTCTTTATCATGCTAGGATTAGCAGGAAAAAGCAAAAAATTTCAGAATTGCACCTTGCAATGTGGAGATATTACTGTTTGTGCATTTACAATATTCATTGATTTTTGCCATTGAAAAACATGTTTTTCATATACCAGAAATGTTTGAAGCTACTGACTGAATGAAAGGAGCTGGCATCTCACTCTCTTTGAATCTTCTTTATCATGCTAGGATTAACAGGAAAAAGCTAAAAATTTCAGAATTGCACCGTGCAATGTTGAGATATTACTGTTTGTGCATTTACAATATTCATTGATTTTTGCCATTGAAAAACATGTTTTTCATATACCAGAAATGTTTGAAGCTACTGACTGAATGAAAGGAGCTGGCATCTCACTCTCTTTGAATCTTTATCATGTTAGGATTAACAGGAAAAAGCTAAAAATTTCAGAATTGCACCGTGCAATGTGGAGATATTACTGTTTGTGCATTTACAATATTCATTGATTTTTGCCATTGAAAAACATGTTTTTCATATACCAGAAATGTTTGAAGCTACTGACTGAATGAAAGGAGCTGGCATCTCACTCTCTTTGAATCTTCTTTATCATGCTAGGATTAACAGGAAAAAGCTAAAAATTTCAGAATTGCACCGTGCAATGTGGAGATATTACTGTTTGTGCATTTACAATATTCATTGATTTTTGCCATTGAAAAACATGTTTTTCATATACCAGAAATGTTTGAAGCTACTGACTGAATGAAAGGAGCTGGCATCTCACTCTCTTTGAATCTTCTTTATCATGCTAGGATTAGCAGGAAAAAGCAAAAAATTTCAGAATTGCACCTTGCAATGTGGAGATATTACTGTTTGTGCATTTACAATATTCATTGATTTTTGCCATTGAAAAACATGTTTTTCATATACCAGAAATGTTTGAAGCTACTGACTGAATGAAAGGAGCTGGCATCTCACTCTCTTTGAATCTTCTTTATCATGCTAGGATTAACAGGAAAAAGCAAAAAATTTCAGAATTGCACCTTGCAATGTGGAGATATTACTGTTTGTGCATTTACAATATTCATTGATTTTTGCCATTGAAAAACATGTTTTTCATATACCAGAAATGTTTGAAGCTACTGACTGAATGAAAGGAGCTGGCATCTCACTCTCTTTGAATCTTCTTTATCATGCTAGGATTAACAGGAAAAAGCTAAAAATTTCAGAATTGCACCGTGCAATGTGGAGATATTACTGTTTGTGCATTTACAATATTCATTGATTTTTGCCATTGAAAAACATGTTTTTCATATACCAGAAATGTTTGAAGCTACTGACTGAATGAAAGGAGCTGGCATCTCACTCTCTTTGAATCTTCTTTATCATGCTAGGATTAACAGGAAAAAGCTAAAAATTTCATAATTGCACCGTGCAATGTGGAGATATTACTGTTTGTGCATTTACAATATTCATTGATTTTTGCCATTGAAAAACATGTTTTTCATATACCAGAAATGTTTGAAGCTACTGACTGAATGAAAGGAGCTGGCATCTCACTCTCTTTGAATCTTCTTTATCATGCTAGGATTAGCAGGAAAAAGCAAAAAATTTCAGAATTGCACCTTGCAATGTGGAGATATTACTGTTTGTGCATTTACAATATTCATTGATTTTTGCCATTGAAAAACATGTTTTTCATATACCAGAAATGTTTGAAGCTACTGACTGAATGAAAGGAGCTGGCATCTCACTCTCTTTGAATCTTCTTTATCATGCTAGGATTAACAGGAAAAAGCTAAAAATTTCATAATTGCACCGTGCAATGTGGAGATATTACTGTTTGTGCATTTACAATATTCATTGATTTTTGCCATTGAAAAACATGTTTTTCATATACCAGAAATGTTTGAAGCTACTGACTGAATGAAAGGAGCTGGCATCTCACTCTCTTTGAATCTTCTTTATCATGCTAGGATTAGCAGGAAAAAGCAAAAAATTTCAGAATTGCACCTTGCAATGTGGAGATATTACTGTTTGTGCATTTACAATATTCATTGATTTTTGCCATTGAAAAACATGTTTTTCATATACCAGAAATGTTTGAAGCTACTGACTGAATGAAAGGAGCTGGCATCTCACTCTCTTTGAATCTTCTTTATCATGCTAGGATTAACAGGAAAAAGCTAAAAATTTCATAATTGCACCGTGCAATGTGGAGATATTACTGTTTGTGCATTTACAATATTCATTGATTTTTGCCATTGAAAAACATGTTTTTCATATACCAGAAATGTTTGAAGCTACTGACTGAAAGGAGCTGGCATCTCACTCTCTTTGAATCTTCTTTATCATGCTAGGATTAGCAGGAAAAAGCAAAAAATTTCAGAATTGCACCTTGCAATGTGGAGATATTACTGTTTGTGCATTTACAATATTCATTGATTTTTGCCATTGAAAAACATGTTTTTCATATACCAGAAATGTTTGAAGCTACTGACTGAATGAAAGGAGCTGGCATCTCACTCTCTTTGAATCTTCTTTATCATGCTAGGATTAACAGGAAAAAGCAAAGAATTTCAGAATTGCACCTTGCAATGTGGAGATATTACTGTTTGTGCATTTACAATATTCATTGATTTTTGCCATTGAAAAACATGTTTTTCATATACCAGAAATGTTTGAAGCTACTGACTGAATGAAAGGAGCTGGCATCTCACTCTCTTTGAATCTTCTTTATCATGCTAGGATTAACAGGAAAAAGCTAAAAATTTCAGAATTGCACCGTGCAATGTGGAGATATTACTGTTTGTGCATTTACAATATTCATTGATTTTTGCCATTGAAAAACATGTTTTTCATATACCAGAAATGTTTGAAGCTACTGACTGAATGAAAGGAGCTGGCATCTCACTCTCTTTGAATCTTCTTTATCATGCTAGGATTAGCAGGAAAAGCAAAAAATTTCAGAATTGCACCTTGCAATGTGGAGATATTACTGTTTGTGCATTTACAATATTCATTGATTTTTGCCATTGAAAAACATGTTTTTCATATACCAGAAATGTTTGAAGCTACTGACTGAATGAAAGGAGCTGGCATCTCACTCTCTTTGAATCTTCTTTATCATGCTAGGATTAGCAGGAAAAAGCAAAAAATTTCAGAATTGCACCTTGCAATGTGGAGATATTACTGTTTGTGCATTTACAATATTCATTGATTTTTGCCATTGAAAAACATGTTTTTCATATACCAGAAATGTTTGAAGCTACTGACTGAATGAAAGGAGCTGGCATCTCACTCTCTTTGAATCTTCTTTATCATGCTAGGATTAACAGGAAAAAGCTAAAAATTTCAGAATTGCACCGTGCAATGTGGAGATATTACTGTTTGTGCATTTACAATATTCATTGATTTTTGCCATTGAAAAACATGTTTTTCATATACCAGAAATGTTTGAAGCTACTGACTGAATGAAAGGAGCTGGCATCTCACTCTCTTTGAATCTTCTTTATCATGCTAGGATTAACAGGAAAAAGCTAAAAATTTCAGAATTGCACCGTGCAATGTGGAGATATTACTGTTTGTGCATTTACAATATTCATTGATTTTTGCCATTGAAAAACATGTTTTTCATATACCAGAAATGTTTGAAGCTACTGACTGAATGAAAGGAGCTGGCATCTCACTCTCTTTGAATCTTCTTTATCATGCTAGGATTAGCAGGAAAAAGCAAAAAATTTCAGAATTGCACCTTGCAATGTGGAGATATTACTGTTTGTGCATTTACAATATTCATTGATTTTTGCCATTGAAAAACATGTTTTTCATATACCAGAAATGTTTGAAGCTACTGACTGAATGAAAGGAGCTGGCATCTCACTCTCTTTGAATCTTCTTTATCATGCTAGGATTAACAGGAAAAAGCTAAAAATTTCAGAATTGCACCGTGCAATGTGGAGATATTACTGTTTGTGCATTTACAATATTCATTGATTTTTGCCATTGAAAAACATGTTTTTCATATACCAGAAATGTTTGAAGCTACTGACTGAATGAAAGGAGCTGGCATCTCACTCTCTTTGAATCTTCTTTATCATGCTAGGATTAACAGGAAAAAGCAAAAAATTTCAGAATTGCACCGTGCAATGTGGAGATATTACTGTTTGTGCATTTACAATATTCATTGATTTTTGCCATTGAAAAACATGTTTTTCATATACCAGAAATGTTTGAAGCTACTGACTGAATGAAAGGAGCTGGCATCTCACTCTCTTTGAATCTTCTTTATCATGCTAGGATTAACAGGAAAAAGCTAAAAATTTCAGAATTGCACCGTGCAATGTGGAGATATTACTGTTTGTGCATTTACAATATTCATTGATTTTTGCCATTGAAAAACATGTTTTTCATATACCAGAAATGTTTGAAGCTACTGACTGAATGAAAGGAGCTGGCATCTCACTCTCTTTGAATCTTCTTTATCATGCTAGGATTAACAGGAAAAAGCTAAAAATTTCAGAATTGCACCGTGCAATGTGGAGATATTACTGTTTGTGCATTTACAATATTCATTGATTTTTGCCATTGAAAAACATGTTTTTCATATACCAGAAATGTTTGAAGCTACTGACTGAAAGGAGCTGGCATCTCACTCTCTTTGAATCTTCTTTATCATGCTAGGATTAGCAGGAAAAGCAAAAAATTTCAGAATTGCACCTTGCAATGTGGAGATATTACTGTTTGTGCATTTACAATATTCATTGATTTTTGCCATTGAAAAACATGTTTTTCATATACCAGAAATGTTTGAAGCTACTGACTGAATGAAAGGAGCTGGCATCTCACTCTCTTTGAATCTTTATCATGCTAGGATTAACAGGAAAAAGCTAAAAATTTCAGAATTGCACCGTGCAATGTGGAGATATTACTGTTTGTGCATTTACAATATTCATTGATTTTTGCCATTGAAAAACATGTTTTTCATATACCAGAAATGTTTGAAGCTACTGACTGAATGAAAGGAGCTGGCATCTCACTCTCTTTGAATCTTCTTTATCATGCTAGGATTAGCAGGAAAAAGCAAAAAATTTCAGAATTGCACCTTGCAATGTGGAGATATTACTGTTTGTGCATTTACAATATTCATTGATTTTTGCCATTGAAAAACATGTTTTTCATATACCAGAAATGTTTGAAGCTACTGACTGAATGAAAGGAGCTGGCATCTCACTCTCTTTGAATCTTCTTTATCATGCTAGGATTAACAGGAAAAAGCAAAGAATTTCAGAATTGCACCTTGCAATGTGGAGATATTACTGTTTGTGCATTTACAATATTCATTGATTTTTGCCATTGAAAAACATGTTTTTCATATACCAGAAATGTTTGAAGCTACTGACTGAATGAAAGGAGCTGGCATCTCACTCTCTTTGAATCTTCTTTATCATGCTAGGATTAACAGGAAAAAGCTAAAAATTTCAGAATTGCACCGTGCAATGTGGAGATATTACTGTTTGTGCATTTACAATATTCATTGATTTTTGCCATTGAAAAACATGTTTTTCATATACCAGAAATGTTTGAAGCTACTGACTGAATGAAAGGAGCTGGCATCTCACTCTCTTTGAATCTTCTTTATCATGCTAGGATTAGCAGGAAAAGCAAAAAATTTCAGAATTGCACCTTGCAATGTGGAGATATTACTGTTTGTGCATTTACAATATTCATTGATTTTTGCCATTGAAAAACATGTTTTTCATATACCAGAAATGTTTGAAGCTACTGACTGAATGAAAGGAGCTGGCATCTCACTCTCTTTGAATCTTCTTTATCATGCTAGGATTAGCAGGAAAAAGCAAAAAATTTCAGAATTGCACCTTGCAATGTGGAGATATTACTGTTTGTGCATTTACAATATTCATTGATTTTTGCCATTGAAAAACATGTTTTTCATATACCAGAAATGTTTGAAGCTACTGACTGAATGAAAGGAGCTGGCATCTCACTCTCTTTGAATCTTCTTTATCATGCTAGGATTAACAGGAAAAAGCTAAAAATTTCAGAATTGCACCGTGCAATGTGGAGATATTACTGTTTGTGCATTTACAATATTCATTGATTTTTGCCATTGAAAAACATGTTTTTCATATACCAGAAATGTTTGAAGCTACTGACTGAATGAAAGGAGCTGGCATCTCACTCTCTTTGAATCTTCTTTATCATGCTAGGATTAACAGGAAAAAGCTAAAAATTTCAGAATTGCACCGTGCAATGTGGAGATATTACTGTTTGTGCATTTACAATATTCATTGATTTTTGCCATTGAAAAACATGTTTTTCATATACCAGAAATGTTTGAAGCTACTGACTGAATGAAAGGAGCTGGCATCTCACTCTCTTTGAATCTTCTTTATCATGCTAGGATTAGCAGGAAAAAGCAAAAAATTTCAGAATTGCACCTTGCAATGTGGAGATATTACTGTTTGTGCATTTACAATATTCATTGATTTTTGCCATTGAAAAACATGTTTTTCATATACCAGAAATGTTTGAAGCTACTGACTGAATGAAAGGAGCTGGCATCTCACTCTCTTTGAATCTTTATCATGCTAGGATTAACAGGAAAAAGCTAAAAATTTCAGAATTGCACCGTGCAATGTGGAGATATTACTGTTTGTGCATTTACAATATTCATTGATTTTTGCCATTGAAAAACATGTTTTTCATATACCAGAAATGTTTGAAGCTACTGACTGAATGAAAGGAGCTGGCATCTCACTCTCTTTGAATCTTCTTTATCATGCTAGGATTAGCAGGAAAAAGCAAAAAATTTCAGAATTGCACCTTGCAATGTGGAGATATTACTGTTTGTGCATTTACAATATTCATTGATTTTTGCCATTGAAAAACATGTTTTTCATATACCAGAAATGTTTGAAGCTACTGACTGAATGAAAGGAGCTGGCATCTCACTCTCTTTGAATCTTCTTTATCATGCTAGGATTAACAGGAAAAAGCAAAGAATTTCAGAATTGCACCTTGCAATGTGGAGATATTACTGTTTGTGCATGTACAATATTCATTGATTTTTGCCATTGAAAAACATGTTTTTCATATACCAGAAATGTTTGAAGCTACTGACTGAATGAAAGGAGCTGGCATCTCACTCTCTTTGAATCTTCTTTATCATGCTAGGATTAACAGGAAAAAGCTAAAAATTTCAGAATTGCACCGTGCAATGTGGAGATATTACTGTTTGTGCATTTACAATATTCATTGATTTTTGCCATTGAAAAACATGTTTTTCATATACCAGAAATGTTTGAAGCTACTGACTGAATGAAAGGAGCTGGCATCTCACTCTCTTTGAATCTTCTTTATCATGCTAGGATTAGCAGGAAAAAGCAAAAATTTCAGAATTGCACCTTGCAATGTGGAGATATTACTGTTTGTGCATTTACAATATTCATTGATTTTTGCCTTTGAAAAACATGTTTTTCATATACCAGAAATGTTTGAAGCTACTGACTGAATGAAAGGAGCTGGCATCTCACTCTCTTTGAATCTTCTTTATCATGCTAGGATTAGCAGGAAAAAGCAAAAAATTTCAGAATTGCACCTTGCAATGTGGAGATATTACTGTTTGTGCATTTACAATATTCATTGATTTTTGCCATTGAAAAACATGTTTTTCATATACCAGAAATGTTTGAAGCTACTGACTGAATGAAAGGAGCTGGCATCTCACTCTCTTTGAATCTTCTTTATCATGCTAGGATTAACAGGAAAAAGCAAAGAATTTCAGAATTGCACCTTGCAATGTGGAGATATTACTGTTTGTGCATTTACAATATTCATTGATTTTTGCCATTGAAAAACATGTTTTTCATATACCAGAAATGTTTGAAGCTACTGACTGAATGAAAGGAGCTGGCATCTCACTCTCTTTGAATCTTCTTTATCATGCTAGGATTAACAGGAAAAAGCTAAAAATTTCAGAATTGCACCGTGCAATGTGGAGATATTACTGTTTGTGCATTTACAATATTCATTGATTTTTGCCATTGAAAAACATGTTTTTCATATACCAGAAATGTTTGAAGCTACTGACTGAATGAAAGGAGCTGGCATCTCACTCTCTTTGAATCTTCTTTATCATGCTAGGATTAGCAGGAAAAAGCAAAAAATTTCAGAATTGCACCTTGCAATGTTGAGATATTACTGTTTGTGCATTTACAATATTCATTGATTTTTGCCATTGAAAAACATGTTTTTCATATACCAGAAATGTTTGAAGCTACTGACTGAATGAAAGGAGCTGGCATCTCACTCTCTTTGAATCTTCTTTATCATGCTAGGATTAACAGGAAAAAGCAAAGAATTTCAGAATTGCACCGTGCAATGTGGAGATATTACTGTTTGTGCATTTACAATATTCATTGATTTTTGCCATTGAAAAACATGTTTTTCATATACCAGAAATGTTTGAAGCTACTGACTGAATGAAAGGAGCTGGCATCTCACTCTCTTTGAATCTTCTTTATCATGCTAGGATTAACAGGAAAAAGCTAAAAATTTCAGAATTGCACCGTGCAATGTGGAGATATTACTGTTTGTGCATTTACAATATTCATTGATTTTTGCCATTGAAAAACATGTTTTTCATATACCAGAAATGTTTGAAGCTACTGACTGAATGAAAGGAGCTGGCATCTCACTCTCTTTGAATCTTCTTTATCATGCTAGGATTAGCAGGAAAAAGCAAAAAATTTCAGAATTGCACCTTGCAATGTGGAGATATTACTGTTTGTGCATTTACAATATTCATTGATTTTTGCCATTGAAAAACATGTTTTTCATATACCAGAAATGTTTGAAGCTACTGACTGAATGAAAGGAGCTGGCATCTCACTCTCTTTGAATCTTCTTTATCATGCTAGGATTAACAGGAAAAAGCTAAAAATTTCAGAATTGCACCGTGCAATGTGGAGATATTACTGTTTGTGCATTTACAATATTCATTGATTTTTGCCATTGAAAAACATGTTTTTCATATACCAGAAATGTTTGAAGCTACTGACTGAATGAAAGGAGCTGGCATCTCACTCTCTTTGAATCTTCTTTATCATGCTAGGATTAACAGGAAAAAGCAAAGAATTTCAGAATTGCACCTTGCAATGTGGAGATATTACTGTTTGTGCATTTACAATATTCATTGATTTTTGCCATTGAAAAACATGTTTTTCATATACCAGAAATGTTTGAAGCTACTGACTGAATGAAAGGAGCTGGCATCTCACTCTCTTTGAATCTTCTTTATCATGCTAGGATTAACAGGAAAAAGCTAAAAATTTCAGAATTGCACCGTGCAATGTGGAGATATTACTGTTTGTGCATTTACAATATTCATTGATTTTTGCCATTGAAAAACATGTTTTTCATATACCAGAAATGTTTG
>NW_027369367.1:0-43147 GCF_046119375.1 Phyllobates terribilis
AAGCAAAAAATTTCAGAATTGCACCTTGCAATGCGGAGAAATTACTGTTTGTGCATTTACAATATTCATTGATTTTTGCCATTGAAAAACGTCCAGAAATGATTGAAGCTACTGACTGAATGAAAGGAGCTGGCATCTCACTCTCTTTGAATCTTCTTTATCATGCTATGAGGAGCAGGAAAAAGCAAAAAATTTCAGAATTGCACCTTGCAATGCGGAGAAATTACTGTTTGTGCATTTACAATATTCATTGATTTTTGCCATTGAAAAACGTCCAGAAATGATTGAAGCTACTGACTGAATGAAAGGAGCTGGCATCTCACTCTCTTTGAATCTTCTTTATCATGCTAAGAGGAGCAGGAAAAAGCAAAAAATTTCAGAATTGCACCTTGCAATGCGGAGAAATTACTGTTTGTGCATTTACAATATTCATTGATTTTTGCCATTGAAAAACATCATGTTATTCATATACCAGAAATGTTTGAAGCTACTGACTGAATAAAAGGAGCTGGCATCTCACTCTCTTTGAATCTTCTTTACCATACTAAGAGGAGCAGGAAATAGCAAAAAATTTCAGAATTGCACCTTGCAATGCGGAGAAATTACTGTTTGTGCATTTACAATATTCATTGATTTTTGCCATTGAAAAACGTCCAGAAATGATTGAAGCTACTGACTGAATGAAAGGAGCTGGCATCTCACTCTCTTTGAATCTTCTTTATCATGCTAAGAGGAGCAGGAAAAAGCAAAAAATTTCAGAATTGCACCTTGCAATGCGGAGAAATTACAGTTTGTGCATTTACAATATTCATTGATTTTTGCCATTGAAAAACGTCCAGAAATGATTGAAGCTACTGACTGAATGAAAGGAGCTGGCATCTCACTCTCTTTGAATCTTCTTTATCATGCTAAGAGGAGCAGGAAAAAGCAAAAAATTTCAGACTTGCACCTTGCAATGCGGAGAAATTACTGTTTGTGCATTTACAATATTCATTGATTTTTGCCATTGAAAAACATCATGTTATTCATATACCAGAAATGTTTGAAGCTACTGACTGAATGAAAGGAGCTGGAATCTCACTCTCTTTGAATCTTCTTTACCATGCTAAGAGGAGCAGGAAAAAGCAAAAAATTTCAGAATTGCACCTTGCAATGCGGAGAAATTACTGTTTGTGCATTTACAATATTCATTGATTTTTGCCATTGAAAAACGTCCAGAAATGATTGAAGCTACTGACTGAATGAAAGGAGCTGGCATCTCACTCTCTTTGAATCTTCTTTATCATGCTAAGAGGAGCAGGAAAAAGCAAAAAATTTCAGAATTGCACCTTGCAATGCGGAGAAATTACAGTTTGTGCATTTACAATGTTCATGGATTTTTGCCATTGAAAAACGTCCAGAAATGATTGAAGCTACTGACTGAATGAAAGGAGCTGGCATCTCACTCTCTTTGAATCTTCTTTATCATGCTAAGAGGAGCAGGAAAAAGCAAAAAATTTCAGAATTGCACCTTGCAATGCGGAGAAATTACTGTTTGTGCATTTACAATATTCATTGATTTTTGCCATTGAAAAACGTCCAGAAATGATTGAAGCTACTGACTGAATGAAAGGAGCTGGCATCTCACTCTCTTTGAATCTTCTTTATCATGCTAAGAGGAGCAGGAAAAAGCAAAAAATTTCAGAATTGCACCTTGCAATGCGGAGAAATTACTGTTTGTGCATTTACAATATTCATTGATTTTTGCCATTGAAAAACATGTTATTCATATACCAGAAATGTTTGAAGCTACTGACTGAATGAAAGGAGCTGGCATCTCACTCTCTTTGAATCTTCTTTATCATGCTAAGAGGAGCAGGAAAAAGCAAAAAATTTCAGAATTGCACCTTGCAATGCGGAGAAATTACTGTTTGTGCATTTACAATATTCATTGATTTTTGCCTTTGAAAAACGTCCAGAAATGATTGAAGCTACTGACTGAATGAAAGGAGCTGGCATCTCACTCTCTTTGAATCTTGTTTATCATGCTAAGAGGAGCAGGAAAAAGCAAAAAATTTCAGAATTGCACCTTGCAATGCGGAGAAATTACTGTTTGTGCATTTACAATATTCATTGATTTTTGCCATTGAAAAACGTCCAGAAATGATTGAAGCTACTGACTGAATGAAAGGAGCTGGCATCTCACTCTCTTTGAATCTTCTTTATCATGCTAAGAGGAGCAGGAAAAAGCAAAAAATTTCAGAATTGCACCTTGCAATGCGGAGAAATTACTGTTTGTGCATTTACAATATTCATTGATTTTTGCCATTGAAAAACGTCCAGAAATGATTGAAGCTACTGACTGAATGAAAGGAGCTGGCATCTCACTCTCTTTGAATCTTCTTTATCATGCTAAGAGGAGCAGGAAAAAGCAAAAAATTTCAGAATTGCGCCTTGCAATGCGGAGAAATTACTGTTTGTGCATTTACAAAATTCATTGATTTTTGCCATTGAAAAACATCATGTTATTCATATACCAGAAATGATTGAAGCTACTGACTGAATGAAAGGAGCTGGCATCTCACTCTCTTTGAATCTTCTTTATCATGCTAAGAGGAGCAGGAAAAAGTAAAAAATTTCAGAATTGCACCTTGCAATGCGGAGAAATTACTGTTTGTGCATTTACAATATTCATTGATTTTTGCCATTGAAAAACGTCCAGAAATGATTGAAGCTACTGACTGAATGAAAGGAGCTGGCATCTCACTCTCTTTGAATCTTCTTTATCATGCTAAGAGGAGCAGGAAAAAGCAAAAAATTTCAGAATTGCACCTTGCAATGCGGAGAAATTACTGTTTGTGCATTTACAATATTCATTGATTTTTGCCATTGAAAAACATCATGTTATTCATATACCAGAAATGTTTGAAGCTACTTACTGAATGAAAGGAGCTGACATCTCACTCTCTTTGAATCTTCTTTATCATGCTAAGAGGAGCAGGAAAAAGCAAAAAATTTCAGAATTGCACCTTGCAATGCGGAGAAATTACTGTTTGTGCATTTACAATATTCATTGATTTTTGCCATTGAAAAACGTCCAGAAATGATTGAAGCTACTGACTGAATGAAAGGAGCTGGCATCTCACTCTCTCTGAAACTTCTTTATCATGCTAAGAGGAGCAGGAAAAAGCAAAAAATTTCAGAATTGCACCTTGCAATGCGGAGAAATTACTGTTTGTGCATTTACAATATTCATTGATTTTTGCCATTGAAAAACGTCCAGAAATGATTGAAGCTACTGACTGAATGAAAGGAGCTGGCATCTCACTCTCTTTGAATCTTCTTTATCATGCTAAGAGGAGCAGGAAAAAGCAAAAAATTTCAGAATTGCACCTTGCAATGCGGAGAAATTACAGTTTGTGCATTTACAATATTCATTGATTTTTGCCATTGAAAAACGTCCAGAAATGATTGAAGCTACTGACTGAATGAAAGGAGCTGGCATCTCACTCTCTTTGAATCTTCTTTTTCATGCTAAGAGGAGCAGGAAAAAGCAAAAAATTTCAGAATTGCACCTTGCAATGCGGAGAAATTACTGTTTGTGCATTTACAATATTCATTGATTTTTGCCATTGAAAAACGTCCAGAAATGATTGAAGCTACTGACTGAATGAAAGGAGCTGGCATCTCACTCTCTTTGAATCTTCTTTATCATGCTAAGAGTAGCAGGAAAAAGCAAAAAATTTCAAAATTGCACCTTGCAATGCGGAGAAATTACTGTTTGTGCATTTACAATATTCATTGATTTTTGCCATTGAAAAACATGTTATTCATATACCAGAAATGTTTGAAGCTCCTGACTGAATGAAAGGAGCTGGCACCTCACTCTCTTTGAATCTTCTTTATCATGCTAAGAGGAGCAGGAAAAAGCAAAAAATTTCAGAATTGCACCTTGCAATGCGGAGAAATTACTGTTTGTGCATTTACAATATTCATTGATTTTTGCCATTGAAAAACGTCCAGAAATGATTGAAGCTACTGACTGAATGAAAGGAGCTGGCATCTCACTCTCTCTGAATCTTCTTTATCATGCTAAGAGGAGCAGGAAAAAGCAAAAAATTTCAGAATTGCACCTTGCAATGCGGAGAAATTACTGTTTGTGCATTTACAATATTCATTGATTTTTGCCATTGAAAAATGTCCAGAAATGATTGAAGCTACTGACTGAATGAAAGGAGCTGGCATCTCACTCTCTTTGAATCTTCTTTATCATGCTAAGAGGAGCAGGAAAAAGCAAAAAATTTCAGAATTGCACCTTGCAATGTGGAGAAATTACTGTTTGTGCATTTACAATATTCATTGATTTTTGCCATTGAAAAACGTCCAGAAATGATTGAAGCTACTGACTGAATGAAAGGAGCTGGCATCTCACTCTCTTTGAATCTTCTTTATCATGCTAAGAGGAGCAGGAAAAAGCAAAAAATTTCAGAATTGCACCTTGCAATGCGGAGAAATTACTGTTTGTGCATTTACAATATTCATTGATTTTTGCGATTGAAAAACATCATGTTATTCATATACCAGAAATGATTGAAGCTACTGACTGAATGAAAGGAGCTGGCATCTCACTCTCTTTGAATCTTCTTTATCATGCTAAGAGGAGCAGGAAAAAGTAAAAAATTTCAGAATTGCACCTTGCAATGCGGAGAAATTACTGTTTGTGCATTTACAATATTCAATGATTTTTGCCATTGAAAAACGTCCAGAAATGATTGAAGCTACTGACTGAATGAAAGGAGCTGGCATCTCACTCTCTTTGAATCTTGTTTATCATGCTAAGAGGAGCACGAAAAAGCAAAAAATTTCAGAATTGCACCTTGCAATGCGGAGAAATTACTGTTTGTGCATTTACAATATTCATTGATTTTTGCCATTGAAAAACGTCCAGAAATGATTGAAGCTACTGACTGAATGAAAGGAGCTGGCATCTCACTCTCTTTGAATCTTCTTTATCATGCTAAGAGGAGCAGGAAAAAGCAAAAAATTTCAGAATTGCACCTTGCAATGCGGAGAAATTACTGTTTGTGCATTTACTATATTCATTGATTTTTGCCATTGAAAAACATCGTTATTCATATACCAGAAATGATTGAAGCTACTGACTGAATGAAAGAGCTGGCATCTCACTCTCTTTGAATCTTCTTTATCATGCTAAGAGGAGCAGGAAAAAGTAAAAAATTTCAGAATTGCACCTTGCAATGCGGAGAAATTACTGTTTGTGCATTTACAATATTCATTGATTTTTGCCATTGAAAAACATCATGTTATTCATATACCAGAAATGATTGAAGCTACTGACTGAATGAAAGGAGCTGGCATCTCACTCTCTTTGAATCTTCTTTATCATGCTAAGAGGAGCAGGAAAAAGTAAAAAATTTCAGAATTGCACCTTGCAATGCAGAGAAATTAATGTTTGTGCATTTACAATATTCAATGATTTTTGCCATTGAAAAACGTCCAGAAATGATTGAAGCTACTGACGGAACGAAAGGAGCTGGCATCTCGCTCTCTTTAAATCTTCTTTATCATGCAAAGAGGAGCAGGAAAAAGCAAAAAATTTCAGAATTGCACCTTGCAATGCGGAGAAATCACTGTTTGTGCATTTAAAATATTCATTGATTTTTGCCATTGAAAAACATCATGTTATTCATATACCAGAAATGTTTGAAGCTACTGACTGAATGAAAGGAGCTGGCATCTCACTCTCTTTGAATCTTCTTTATCATGCTAAGAGGAGCAGGAAAAAGCAAAAAATTTCAGAATTGCACCTTGCAATGCGGAGAAATTACTGTTTGTGCATTTACAATTCATTGATTTTTGCCATTGAAAAACGTCCAGAAATGATTGAAGCTACTGACTGAATGAAAGGAGCTGGCATCTCACTCTCTTTGAATCTTCTTTATCATGCTAAGAGGAGCAGGAAAAAGCAAAAAAATTCAGAATTGCACCTTGCAATGCGGAGAAATTACTGTTTGTGCATTTACAAAATTCATTGATTTTTGCCATTGAAAAACATCATGTTATTCATATACCAGAAATGATTGAAGCTACTGACTGAATGAAAGGAGCTGGCATCTCACTCTCTTTGAATCTTCTTTATCATGCTAAGAGGAGCAGGAAAAAGCAAAAAATTTCAGAATTGCACCTTGCAATGCGGAGAAATTACTGTTTGTGCATTTACAATATTCATTGATTTTTGCCATTGAAAAACGTCCAGAAATGATTGAAGCTACTGACTGAATGAAAGGAGCTGGCATCTCACTCTCTTTGAATCTTCTTTATCATGCTAAGAGGAGCAGGAAAAAGCAAAAAATTTCAGAATTGCACCTTGCAATGCGGAGAAATTACTGTTTGTGCATTTACAATATTAATTGATTTTTGCCATTGAAAATCATCATGTTATTCATATACCAGAAATGTTTGAAGCTACTGACTGAATGAAAGGAGCTGGCATCTCACTCTCTTTGAATCTTCTTTATCATGCTAAGAGGAGCAGGAAAAAGCAAAAAATTTCAGAATTGCACCTTGCAATGCGGATAAATTACTGTTTGTGCATTTACAATATTCATTGATTTTTGCCATTGAAAAACATCATGTTATTCATATACCAGAAATGATTGAAGCTACTGACTGAATGAAAGAGCTGGCATCTCACTCTCTTTGAATCTTCTTTATCATGCTAAGAGGAGCAGGAAAAAGTAAAAAATTTCAGAATTGCACCTTGCAATGTGGAGAAATTACTGTTTGTGCATTTACAATATTCATTGATTTTTGCCATTGAAAAACATCATGTTATTCATATACCAGAAATGATTGAAGCTACTGACTGAATGAAAGGAGCTGGCATCTCACTCTCTTTGAATCTTCTTTATCATGCTAAGAGGAGCAGGAAAAAGTAAAAAATTTCAGAATTGCACCTTGCAATGCGGAGAAATTAATGTTTGTGCATTTACAAAATTCAATGATTTTTGCCATTGAAAAACGTCCAGAAATGATTGAAGCTACTGACTGAACGAAAGGAGCTGGCATCTCACTCTCTTTAAATCTTCTTTATCATGCAAAGAGGAGCAGGAAAAAGCAAAAAAATTCAGAATTGCACCTTGCAATGCGGAGAAATCACTGTTTGTGCATTTAAAATATTCATTGATTTTTGCCATTGAAAAACATCATGTTATTCATATACCAGAAATGTTTGAAGCTACTGACTGAATGAAAGGAGCTGGCATCTCACTCTCTTTGAATCTTCTTTATCATGCTAAGAGGAGCAGGAAAAAGCAAAAAATTTCAGAATTGCACCTTGCAATGCGGAGAAATTACTGTTTGTGCATTTACAATTCATTGATTTTTGCCATTGAAAAACGTCCAGAAATGATTGAAGCTACTGACTGAATGAAAGGAGCTGGCATCTCACTCTCTTTGAATCTTCTTTATCATGCTAAGAGGAGCAGGAAAAAGCAAAAAATTTCAGAATTGCACCTTGCAATGCGGAGAAATTACTGTTTGTGCATTTACAAAATTCATTGATTTTTGCCATTGAAAAACATCATGTTATTCATATACCAGAAATGATTGAAGCTACTGACTGAATGAAAGGAGCTGGCATCTCACTCTCTTTGAATCTTCTTTATCATGCTAAGAGGAGCAGGAAAAAGCAAAAAATTTCAGAATTGCACCTTGCAATGCGGAGAAATTACTGTTTGTGCATTTACAATATTCATTGATTTTTGCCATTGAAAAACGTCCAGAAATGATTGAAGCTACTGACTGAATGAAAGGAGCTGGCATCTCACTCTCTTTGAATCTTCTTTATCATGCTAAGAGGAGCAGGAAAAAGCAAAAAATTTCAGAATTGCACCTTGCAATGCGGAGAAATTACTGTTTGTGCATTTACAATATTCATTGATTTTTGCCATTGAAAATCATCATGTTATTCATATACCAGAAATGTTTGAAGCTACTGACTGAATGAAAGGAGCTGGCATCTCACTCTCTTTGAATCTTCTTTATCATGCTAAGAGGAGCAGGAAAAAGCAAAAAATTTCAGAATTGCACCTTGCAATGCGGATAAATTACTGTTTGTGCATTTACAATATTCATTGATTTTTGCCATTGAAAAACATCATGTTATTCATATACCAGAAATGATTGAAGCTACTGACTGAATGAAAGGAGCTGGCATCTCACTCTCTTTGAATCTTCTTTATCATGCTAAGAGCAGCAGGAAAAAGCAAAAAATTTCAGAATTGCACCTTGCAATGCGGAGAAATTACTGTTTGTGCATTTACAATATTCATTGATTTTTGCCATTGAAAAACATCATGTTATTCATATACCAGAAATGATTGAAGCTACTGACTGAATGAAAGTAGCTGGCATCTCACTCTCTTTGAATCGTCTTTATCATGCTAAGAGGAGCAGGAAAAAGCAAAAAATTTCAGAATTGCACCTTGCAATGCGGAGAAATTACTGTTTGTGCATTTACAATATTCATTGATTTTTGCAATTGAAAAACGTCCAGAAATGATTGAAGCTACTGACTGAATGAAAGGAGCTGGCATCTCACTCTCTTTGAATCTTCTTTATCATGCTAAGAGGAGCAGGAAAAAGCAAAAAATTTCAGAATTGCACCTTGCAATGCGGAGAAATTACTGTTTGTGCATTTACAATATTCATTGATTTTTGCCATTGAAAAACATCATGTTATTCATATACCAGAAATGTTTGAAGCTACTGACTGAATGAAAGGAGCTGGCATCTCACTCTCTTTGAATCTTCTTTATCGTGCTAAGAGGAGCAGGAAAAAGCAAAAAATTTCAGAATTGCACCTTGCAATGCGGAGAAATTGCTGTTTGTGCATTTACAATATTCATTGATTTTTGCCTTTGAAAAACGTCCAGAAATGATTGAAGCTACTGACTGAATGAAAGGAGCTGGCATCTCACTCTCTTTGAATCTTGTTTATCATGCTAAGAGGAGCAGGAAAAAGCAAAAAATTTCAGAATTGCACCTTGCAATGCGGAGAAATTACTGTTTGTGCATTTACAATATTCATTGATTTTTGCCATTGAAAAACGTCCAGAAATGATTGAAGCTACTGACTGAATGAAAGGAGCTGGCATCTCACTCTCTTTGAATCTTCTTTATCATGCTAAGAGGAGCAGGAAAAAGCAAAAAATTTCAGAATTGCACCTTGCAATGCGGAGAAATTACTGTTTGTGCATTTACAATATTCATTGATTTTTGCCATTGAAAAACATCATGTTATTCATATACCAGAAATGTTTGAAGCTACTGACTGAATGAAAGGAGCTGGCATCTCACTCTCTTTGAATCTTTTTATCATGCTAAGAGGAGCAGGAAAAAGCAAAAAATTTCAGACTTGCACCTTGCAATGCGGAGAAATTACTGTTTGTGCATTTACAATATTCATTGATTTTTGCCATTGAAAAACATCATGTTATTCATATACCAGAAATGTTTGAAGCTACTGACTGAATAAAAGGAGCTGGCATCTCACTCTCTTTGAATCTTCTTTACCATACTAAGAGGAGCAGGAAATAGCAAAAAATTTCAGAATTGCACCTTGCAATGCGGAGAAATTACTGTTTGTGCATTTACAATATTCATTGATTTTTGCCATTGAAAAACGTCCAGAAATGATTGAAGCTACTGACTGAATGAAAGGAGCTGGCATCTCACTCTCTTTGAATCTTCTTTATCATGCTAAGAGGAGCAGGAAAAAGCAAAAAATTTCAGAATTGCACCTTGCAATGCGGAGAAATTACAGTTTGTGCATTTACAATATTCATTGATTTTTGCCATTGAAAAACGTCCAGAAATGATTGAAGCTACTGACTGAATGAAAGGAGCTGGCATCTCACTCTCTTTGAATCTTCTTTATCATGCTAAGAGGAGCAGGAAAAAGCAAAAAATTTCAGACTTGCACCTTGCAATGCGGAGAAATTACTGTTTGTGCATTTACAATATTCATTGATTTTTGCCATTGAAAAACATCATGTTATTCATATACCAGAAATGTTTGAAGCTACTGACTGAATGAAAGGAGCTGGAATCTCACTCTCTTTGAATCTTCTTTACCATGCTAAGAGGAGCAGGAAAAAGCAAAAAATTTCAGAATTGCACCTTGCAATGCGGAGAAATTACTGTTTGTGCATTTACAATATTCATTGATTTTTGCCATTGAAAAACGTCCAGAAATGATTGAAGCTACTGACTGAATGAAAGGAGCTGGCATCTCACTCTCTTTGAATCTTCTTTATCATGCTAAGAGGAGCAGGAAAAAGCAAAAAATTTCAGAATTGCACCTTGCAATGCGGAGAAATTACAGTTTGTGCATTTACAATGTTCATGGATTTTTGCCATTGAAAAACGTCCAGAAATGATTGAAGCTACTGACTGAATGAAAGGAGCTGGCATCTCACTCTCTTTGAATCTTCTTTATCATGCTAAGAGGAGCAGGAAAAAGCAAAAAATTTCAGAATTGCACCTTGCAATGCGGAGAAATTACTGTTTGTGCATTTACAATATTCATTGATTTTTGCCATTGAAAAACGTCCAGAAATGATTGAAGCTACTGACTGAATGAAAGGAGCTGGCATCTCACTCTCTTTGAATCTTCTTTATCATGCTAAGAGGAGCAGGAAAAAGCAAAAAATTTCAGAATTGCACCTTGCAATGCGGAGAAATTACTGTTTGTGCATTTACAATATTCATTGATTTTTGCCATTGAAAAACATGTTATTCATATACCAGAAATGTTTGAAGCTACTGACTGAATGAAAGGAGCTGGCATCTCACTCTCTTTGAATCTTCTTTATCATGCTAAGAGGAGCAGGAAAAAGCAAAAAATTTCAGAATTGCACCTTGCAATGCGGAGAAATTACTGTTTGTGCATTTACAATATTCATTGATTTTTGCCTTTGAAAAACGTCCAGAAATGATTGAAGCTACTGACTGAATGAAAGGAGCTGGCATCTCACTCTCTTTGAATCTTGTTTATCATGCTAAGAGGAGCAGGAAAAAGCAAAAAATTTCAGAATTGCACCTTGCAATGCGGAGAAATTACTGTTTGTGCATTTACAATATTCATTGATTTTTGCCATTGAAAAACGTCCAGAAATGATTGAAGCTACTGACTGAATGAAAGGAGCTGGCATCTCACTCTCTTTGAATCTTCTTTATCATGCTAAGAGGAGCAGGAAAAAGCAAAAAATTTCAGAATTGCACCTTGCAATGCGGAGAAATTACTGTTTGTGCATTTACAATATTCATTGATTTTTGCCATTGAAAAACGTCCAGAAATGATTGAAGCTACTGACTGAATGAAAGGAGCTGGCATCTCACTCTCTTTGAATCTTCTTTATCATGCTAAGAGGAGCAGGAAAAAGCAAAAAATTTCAGAATTGCGCCTTGCAATGCGGAGAAATTACTGTTTGTGCATTTACAAAATTCATTGATTTTTGCCATTGAAAAACATCATGTTATTCATATACCAGAAATGATTGAAGCTACTGACTGAATGAAAGGAGCTGGCATCTCACTCTCTTTGAATCTTCTTTATCATGCTAAGAGGAGCAGGAAAAAGTAAAAAATTTCAGAATTGCACCTTGCAATGCGGAGAAATTACTGTTTGTGCATTTACAATATTCATTGATTTTTGCCATTGAAAAACGTCCAGAAATGATTGAAGCTACTGACTGAATGAAAGGAGCTGGCATCTCACTCTCTTTGAATCTTCTTTATCATGCTAAGAGGAGCAGGAAAAAGCAAAAAATTTCAGAATTGCACCTTGCAATGCGGAGAAATTACTGTTTGTGCATTTACAATATTCATTGATTTTTGCGATTGAAAAACATCATGTTATTCATATACCGTAAATGATTGAAGCTACTGACTGAATGAAAGGAGCTGGCATCTCACTCTCTTTGAATCTTCTTTATCATGCTAAGAGGAGCAGGAAAAAGTAAAAAATTTCAGAATTGCATCTTGCAATGCGGAGAAATTACTGTTTGTGCATTTACAATATTCAATGATTTTTGCCATTGAAAAACGTCCAGAAATGATTGAAGCTACTGACTGAACGAAATGAGCTGGCATCTCACTCTCTTTGAATCTTCTTTATCATGCTAAGAGGAGCAGGAAAAAGCAAAAAATTTCAGAATTGCACCTTGCAATGCGGAGAAATTACTGTTTGTGCATTTACAATATTCATTGATTTTTGCCATTGAAAAACATCATGTTATTCATATACCAGAAATGTTTGAAGCTACTGACTGAATGAAAGGAGCTGGCATCTCACTCTCTTTGAATCTTCTTCATAATGCTAAGAGGAGCAGGAAAAAGCAAAAAATTTCAGAATTGCACCTTGCAATGCGGAGAAATTACTGTTTGTGCATTTACAATATTCATTGATTTTTGCCATTGAAAAACGTCCAGAAATGATTGAAGCTACTGACTGAATGAAAGGAGCTGGCATCTCACTCTCTTTGAATCTTCTTTATCATGCTATGAGGAGCAGGAAAAAGCAAAAAATTTCAGAATTGCACCTTGCAATGCGGAGAAATTACTGTTTGTGCATTTACAATATTCATTGATTTTTGCGATTGAAAAACATCATGTTATTCATATACCGTAAATGATTGAAGCTACTGACTGAATGAAAGGAGCTGGCATCTCACTCTCTTTGAATCTTCTTTATCATGCTAAGAGGAGCAGGAAAAAGTAAAAAATTTCAGAATTGCATCTTGCAATGCGGAGAAATTACTGTTTGTGCATTTACAATATTCAATGATTTTTGCCATTGAAAAACGTCCAGAAATGATTGAAGCTACTGACTGAACGAAATGAGCTGGCATCTCACTCTCTTTGAATCTTCTTTATCATGCTAAGAGGAGCAGGAAAAAGCAAAAAATTTCAGAATTGCACCTTGCAATGCGGAGAAATTACTGTTTGTGCATTTACAATATTCATTGATTTTTGCCATTGAAAAACATCATGTTATTCATATACCAGAAATGTTTGAAGCTACTGACTGAATGAAAGGAGCTGGCATCTCACTCTCTTTGAATCTTCTTCATAATGCTAAGAGGAGCAGGAAAAAGCAAAAAATTTCAGAATTGCACCTTGCAATGCGGAGAAATTACTGTTTGTGCATTTACAATATTCATTGATTTTTGCCATTGAAAAACGTCCAGAAATGATTGAAGCTACTGACTGAATGAAAGGAGCTGGCATCTCACTCTCTTTGAATCTTCTTTATCATGCTATGAGGAGCAGGAAAAAGCAAAAAATTTCAGAATTGCACCTTGCAATGCGGAGAAATTACTGTTTGTGCATTTACAATATTCATTGATTTTTGCCATTGAAAAACGTCCAGAAATGATTGAAGCTACTGACTGAATGAAAGGAGCTGGCATCTCACTCTCTTTGAATCTTCTTTATCATGCTAAGAGGAGCAGGAAAAAGCAAAAAATTTCAGAATTGCACCTTGCAATGCGGAGAAATTACTGTTTGTGCATTTACAATATTCATTGATTTTTGCCATTGAAAAACATCATGTTATTCATATACCAGAAATGTTTGAAGCTACTGACTGAATAAAAGGAGCTGGCATCTCACTCTCTTTGAATCTTCTTTACCATACTAAGAGGAGCAGGAAATAGCAAAAAATTTCAGAATTGCACCTTGCAATGCGGAGAAATTACTGTTTGTGCATTTACAGCAAAAAATTTCAGAATTGCACCTTGCAATGCGGAGAAATTACTGTTTGTGCATTTACAATATTCATTGATTTTTGCCATTGAAAAACATCATGTTATTCATATACCAGAAATGTTTGAAGCTACTGACTGAATGAAAGGAGCTGGCATCTCACTCTCTTTGAATCTTCTTCATAATGCTAAGAGGAGCAGGAAAAAGCAAAAAATTTCAGAATTGCACCTTCCAATGCGGAGAAATTACTGTTTGTGCATTTACAATATTCATTGATTTTTGCCATTGAAAAACGTCCAGAAATGATTGAAGCTACTGACTGAATGAAAGGAGCTGGCATCTCACTCTCTTTGAATCTTCTTTATCATGCTATGAGGAGCAGGAAAAAGCAAAAAATTTCAGAATTGCACCTTGCAATGCGGAGAAATTACTGTTTGTGCATTTACAATATTCATTGATTTTTGCTATTGAAAAACGTCCAGAAATGATTGAAGCTACTGACTGAATGAAAGGAGCTGGCATCTCACTCTCTTTGAATCTTCTTTATCATGCTAAGAGGAGCAGGAAAAAGCAAAAAATTTCAGAATTGCACCTTGCAATGTGGAGAAATTACTGTTTGTGCATTTACAATATTCATTGATTTTTGCCATTGAAAAACATCATGTTATTCATATACCAGAAATGTTTGAAGCTACTGACTGAATGAAAGGAGCTGGCATCTCACTCTCTTTGAATCTTCTTTATCATGCTAAGAGGAGCAGGAAAAAGCAAAAAATTTCAGAATTGCACCTTGCAATGCGGATAAATTACTGTTTGTGCATTTACAATATTCATTGATTTTTGCCATTGAAAAACATCATGTTATTCATATACCAGAAATGATTGAAGCTACTGACTGAATGAAAGGAGCTGGCATCTCACTCTCTTTGAATCTTCTTTATCATGCTAACAGGAGCAGGAAAAAGCAAAAAATTTCAGAATTGCACCTTGCAATGCGGAGAAATTACTGTTTGTGCATTTACAATATTCATTGATTTTTGCAATTGAAAAACGTCCAGAAATGATTGAAGCTACCGACTGAATGAAACGAGCTGGCATCTCACTCTCTTTGAATCTTCTTTATCATGCTAAGAGGAGCAGGAAAAAGCAAAAAATTTCAGAATTGCACCTTGCAATGCGGAGAAATTACTGTTTGTGCATTTACAATATTCATTGATTTTTGCCATTGAAAAACATCATGTTATTCATATACCAGAAATGTTTGAAGCTACTGACTGAATGAAAGGAGCTGGCATCTCACTCTCTTTGAATCTTCTTTATCATGCTAAGAGGAGCAGGAAAAAGCAAAAAATTTCAGAATTGCACCTTGCAATGCGGAGAAATTACTGTTTGTGCATTTACAAAATTCATTGATTTTTGCCATTGAAAAACATCATGTTATTCATATACCAGAAATGACTGAAGCTACTGACTGAATGAAAGGAGCTGGCATCTCACTCTCTTTGAATCTTCTTTATCATGCTAAGAGGAGCAGGAAAAAGCAAAAAATTTCAGAATTGCACCTTGCAATGCGGAGAAATTACTGTTTGTGCATTTACAATATTCATTGATTTTTGCCATTGAAAAACGTCCAGAAATGATTGAAGCTACTGACTGAATGAAAGGAGCTGGCATCTCACTCTCTTTGAATCTTCTTTATCATGCTAAGAGGAGCAGGAAAAAGCAAAAAATTTCAGAATTGCACCTTGCAATGCGGAGAAATTACTGTTTGTGCATTTACAATATTCATTGATTTTTGCCATTGAAAAACATCATGTTATTCATATAACAGAAATGTTTGAAGCTACTGACTGAATGAAAGGAGCTGGCATCTCACTCTCTTTGAATCTTCTTTATCATGCTAAGAGGAGCAGGAAAAAGCAAAAAATTTCAGAATTGCACCTTGCAATGCGGATAAATTACTGTTTGTGCATTTACAATATTCATTGATTTTTGCCATTGAAAAACATCATGTTATTCATATACCAGAAATGATTGAAGCTACTGACTGAAAGAAAGGAGCTGGCATCTCACTCTCTTTGAATCTTCTTTATCATGCTAACAGGAGCAGGAAAAAGCAAAAAATTTCAGAATTGCACCTTGCAATGCGGAGAAATTACTGTTTGTGCATTTACAATATTCATTGATTTTTGCAATTGAAAAACGTCCAGAAATGATTGAAGCTACCGACTGAATGAAAGGAGCTGGCATCTCACTCTCTTTGAATCTTCTTTATCATGCTAAGAGGAGCAGGAAAAAGCAAAAAATTTCAGAATTGCACCTTGCAATGCGGAGAAATTACTGTTTGTGCATTTACAATATTCATTGATTTTTGCCATTGAAAAACATCATGTTATTCATATACCAGAAATGTTTGAAGCTACTGACTGAATAAAAGGAGCTGGCATCTCACTCTCTTTGAATCTTCTTTATCATGCTAAGAGGAGCAGGAAAAAGCAAAAAATTTCAGAATTGCACCTTGCAATGTGGAGAAATTACTGTTTGTGCATTTACAATATTCATTGATTTTTGCCATTGAAAAACGTCCAGAAATGATTGAAGCTACTGACTGAATGAAAGGAGCTGGCATCTCACTCTCTTTGAATCTTGTTTATCATGCTAAGAGGAGCAGGAAAAAGCAAAAAATTTCAGAATTGCACCTTGCAATGCGGAGAAATTACTGTTTGTGCATTTACAATATTCATTGATTTTTGCCATTGAAAAACATCATGTTATTCATATACCAGAAATGTTTGAAGCTACTGACTGAATGAAAGGAGCTGGCATCTCACTCTCTTTGAATCTTCTTCATAATGCTAAGAGGAGCAGGAAAAAGCAAAAAATTTCAGAATTGCACCTTGCAATGCGGATAAATTACTGTTTGTGCATTTACAATATTCATTGATTTTTGCCATTGAAAAACATCATGTTATTCATATACCAGAAATGATTGAAGCTACTGACTGAATGAAAGGAGCTGGCATCTCACTCTCTTTGAATCTTCTTTATCATGCTAAGAGGAGCAGGAAAAATCAAAAAATTTCAGAATTGCACCTTGCAATGCGGAGAAATTACTGTTTGTGCATTTACAATATTCATTGATTTTTGCGATTGAAAAACATCATGTTATTCATATACCGTAAATGATTGAAGCTACTGACTGAATGAAAGGAGCTGGCATCTCACTCTCTTTGAATCTTCTTTATCATGCTAAGAGGAGCAGGAAAAAGTAAAAAATTTCAGAATTGCATCTTGCAATGCGGAGAAATTACTGTTTGTGCATTTACAATATTCAATGATTTTTGCCATTGAAAAACGTCCAGAAATGATTGAAGCTACTGACTGAACGAAAGGAGCTGGCATCTCACTCTCTTTGAATCTTCTTTATCATGCTAAGAGGAGCAGGAAAAAGCAAAAAATTTCAGAATTGCACCTTGCAATGCGGAGAAATTACTGTTTGTGCATTTACAATATTCATTGATTTTTGCCATTGAAAAACATCATGTTATTCATATACCAGAAATGTTTGAAGCTACTGACTGAATGAAAGGAGCTGGCATCTCACTCTCTTTGAATCTTCTTCATAATGCTAAGAGGAGCAGGAAAAAGCAAAAAATTTCAGAATTGCACCTTCCAATGCGGAGAAATTACTGTTTGTGCATTTACAATATTCATTGATTTTTGCCATTGAAAAACGTCCAGAAATGATTGAAGCTACTGACTGAATGAAAGGAGCTGGCATCTCACTCTCTTTGAATCTTCTTTATCATGCTATGAGGAGCAGGAAAAAGCAAAAAATTTCAGAATTGCACCTTGCAATGCGGAGAAATTACTGTTTGTGCATTTACAATATTCATTGATTTTTGCCATTGAAAAACGTCCAGAAATGATTGAAGCTACTGACTGAATGAAAGGAGCTGGCATCTCACTCTCTTTGAATCTTCTTTATCATGCTAAGAGGAGCAGGAAAAAGCAAAAAATTTCAGAATTGCACCTTGCAATGCGGAGAAATTACTGTTTGTGCATTTACAATATTCATTGATTTTTGCCATTGAAAAACATCATGTTATTCATATACCAGAAATGTTTGAAGCTACTGACTGAATGAAAGGAGCTGGCATCTCACTCTCTTTGAATCTTCTTTATCATGCTAAGAGGAGCAGGAAAAAGCAAAAAATTTCAGAATTGCACCTTGCAATGCGGATAAATTACTGTTTGTGCATTTACAATATTCATTGATTTTTGCCATTGAAAAACATCATGTTATTCATATACCAGAAATGATTGAAGCTACTGACTGAATGAAAGGAGCTGGCATCTCACTCTCTTTGAATCTTCTTTATCATGCTAACAGGAGCAGGAAAAAGCAAAAAATTTCAGAATTGCACCTTGCAATGCGGAGAAATTACTGTTTGTGCATTTACAATATTCATTGATTTTTGCAATTGAAAAACGTCCAGAAATGATTGAAGCTACCGACTGAATGAAACGAGCTGGCATCTCACTCTCTTTGAATCTTCTTTATCATGCTAAGAGGAGCAGGAAAAAGCAAAAAATTTCAGAATTGCACCTTGCAATGCGGAGAAATTACTGTTTGTGCATTTACAATATTCATTGATTTTTGCCATTGAAAAACATCATGTTATTCATATACCAGAAATGTTTGAAGCTACTGACTGAATGAAAGGAGCTGGCATCTCACTCTCTTTGAATCTTCTTTATCATGCTAAGAGGAGCAGGAAAAAGCAAAAAATTTCAGAATTGCACCTTGCAATGCGGAGAAATTACTGTTTGTGCATTTACAAAATTCATTGATTTTTGCCATTGAAAAACATCATGTTATTCATATACCAGAAATGACTGAAGCTACTGACTGAATGAAAGGAGCTGGCATCTCACTCTCTTTGAATCTTCTTTATCATGCTAAGAGGAGCAGGAAAAAGCAAAAAATTTCAGAATTGCACCTTGCAATGCGGAGAAATTACTGTTTGTGCATTTACAATATTCATTGATTTTTGCCATTGAAAAACGTCCAGAAATGATTGAAGCTACTGACTGAATGAAAGGAGCTGGCATCTCACTCTCTTTGAATCTTCTTTATCATGCTAAGAGGAGCAGGAAAAAGCAAAAAATTTCAGAATTGCACCTTGCAATGCGGAGAAATTACTGTTTGTGCATTTACAATATTCATTGATTTTTGCCATTGAAAAACATCATGTTATTCATATAACAGAAATGTTTGAAGCTACTGACTGAATGAAAGGAGCTGGCATCTCACTCTCTTTGAATCTTCTTTATCATGCTAAGAGGAGCAGGAAAAAGCAAAAAATTTCAGAATTGCACCTTGCAATGCGGATAAATTACTGTTTGTGCATTTACAATATTCATTGATTTTTGCCATTGAAAAACATCATGTTATTCATATACCAGAAATGATTGAAGCTACTGACTGAAAGAAAGGAGCTGGCATCTCACTCTCTTTGAATCTTCTTTATCATGCTAACAGGAGCAGGAAAAAGCAAAAAATTTCAGAATTGCACCTTGCAATGCGGAGAAATTACTGTTTGTGCATTTACAATATTCATTGATTTTTGCAATTGAAAAACGTCCAGAAATGATTGAAGCTACCGACTGAATGAAAGGAGCTGGCATCTCACTCTCTTTGAATCTTCTTTATCATGCTAAGAGGAGCAGGAAAAAGCAAAAAATTTCAGAATTGCACCTTGCAATGCGGAGAAATTACTGTTTGTGCATTTACAATATTCATTGATTTTTGCCATTGAAAAACGTCCAGAAATGATTGAAGCTACTGACTGAATGAAAGGAGCTGGCATCTCACTCTCTTTGAATCTTCTTTATCATGCTAAGAGGAGCAGGAAAAAGCAAAAAATTTCAGAATTGCACCTTGCAATGCGGAGAAATTACAGTTTGTGCATTTACAATGTTCATGGATTTTTGCCATTGAAAAACGTCCAGAAATGATTGAAGCTACTGACTGAATGAAAGGAGCTGGCATCTCACTCTCTTTGAATCTTCTTTATCATGCTAAGAGGAGCAGGAAAAAGCAAAAAATTTCAGAATTGCACCTTGCAATGCGGAGAAATTACTGTTTGTGCATTTACAATATTCATTGATTTTTGCCATTGAAAAACGTCCAGAAATGATTGAAGCTACTGACTGAATGAAAGGAGCTGGCATCTCACTCTCTTTGAATCTTCTTTATCATGCTAAGAGGAGCAGGAAAAAGCAAAAAATTTCAGAATTGCACCTTGCAATGCGGAGAAATTACTGTTTGTGCATTTACAATATTCATTGATTTTTGCCATTGAAAAACATGTTATTCATATACCAGAAATGTTTGAAGCTACTGACTGAATGAAAGGAGCTGGCATCTCACTCTCTTTGAATCTTCTTTATCATGCTAAGAGGAGCAGGAAAAAGCAAAAAATTTCAGAATTGCACCTTGCAATGCGGAGAAATTACTGTTTGTGCATTTACAATATTCATTGATTTTTGCCTTTGAAAAACGTCCAGAAATGATTGAAGCTACTGACTGAATGAAAGGAGCTGGCATCTCACTCTCTTTGAATCTTGTTTATCATGCTAAGAGGAGCAGGAAAAAGCAAAAAATTTCAGAATTGCACCTTGCAATGCGGAGAAATTACTGTTTGTGCATTTACAATATTCATTGATTTTTGCCATTGAAAAACGTCCAGAAATGATTGAAGCTACTGACTGAATGAAAGGAGCTGGCATCTCACTCTCTTTGAATCTTCTTTATCATGCTAAGAGGAGCAGGAAAAAGCAAAAAATTTCAGAATTGCACCTTGCAATGCGGAGAAATTACTGTTTGTGCATTTACAATATTCATTGATTTTTGCCATTGAAAAACGTCCAGAAATGATTGAAGCTACTGACTGAATGAAAGGAGCTGGCATCTCACTCTCTTTGAATCTTCTTTATCATGCTAAGAGGAGCAGGAAAAAGCAAAAAATTTCAGAATTGCGCCTTGCAATGCGGAGAAATTACTGTTTGTGCATTTACAAAATTCATTGATTTTTGCCATTGAAAAACATCATGTTATTCATATACCAGAAATGATTGAAGCTACTGACTGAATGAAAGGAGCTGGCATCTCACTCTCTTTGAATCTTCTTTATCATGCTAAGAGGAGCAGGAAAAAGTAAAAAATTTCAGAATTGCACCTTGCAATGCGGAGAAATTACTGTTTGTGCATTTACAATATTCATTGATTTTTGCCATTGAAAAACGTCCAGAAATGATTGAAGCTACTGACTGAATGAAAGGAGCTGGCATCTCACTCTCTTTGAATCTTCTTTATCATGCTAAGAGGAGCAGGAAAAAGCAAAAAATTTCAGAATTGCACCTTGCAATGCGGAGAAATTACTGTTTGTGCATTTACAATATTCATTGATTTTTGCGATTGAAAAACATCATGTTATTCATATACCGTAAATGATTGAAGCTACTGACTGAATGAAAGGAGCTGGCATCTCACTCTCTTTGAATCTTCTTTATCATGCTAAGAGGAGCAGGAAAAAGTAAAAAATTTCAGAATTGCATCTTGCAATGCGGAGAAATTACTGTTTGTGCATTTACAATATTCAATGATTTTTGCCATTGAAAAACGTCCAGAAATGATTGAAGCTACTGACTGAACGAAATGAGCTGGCATCTCACTCTCTTTGAATCTTCTTTATCATGCTAAGAGGAGCAGGAAAAAGCAAAAAATTTCAGAATTGCACCTTGCAATGCGGAGAAATTACTGTTTGTGCATTTACAATATTCATTGATTTTTGCCATTGAAAAACATCATGTTATTCATATACCAGAAATGTTTGAAGCTACTGACTGAATGAAAGGAGCTGGCATCTCACTCTCTTTGAATCTTCTTCATAATGCTAAGAGGAGCAGGAAAAAGCAAAAAATTTCAGAATTGCACCTTGCAATGCGGAGAAATTACTGTTTGTGCATTTACAATATTCATTGATTTTTGCCATTGAAAAACGTCCAGAAATGATTGAAGCTACTGACTGAATGAAAGGAGCTGGCATCTCACTCTCTTTGAATCTTCTTTATCATGCTATGAGGAGCAGGAAAAAGCAAAAAATTTCAGAATTGCACCTTGCAATGCGGAGAAATTACTGTTTGTGCATTTACAATATTCATTGATTTTTGCGATTGAAAAACATCATGTTATTCATATACCGTAAATGATTGAAGCTACTGACTGAATGAAAGGAGCTGGCATCTCACTCTCTTTGAATCTTCTTTATCATGCTAAGAGGAGCAGGAAAAAGTAAAAAATTTCAGAATTGCATCTTGCAATGCGGAGAAATTACTGTTTGTGCATTTACAATATTCAATGATTTTTGCCATTGAAAAACGTCCAGAAATGATTGAAGCTACTGACTGAACGAAATGAGCTGGCATCTCACTCTCTTTGAATCTTCTTTATCATGCTAAGAGGAGCAGGAAAAAGCAAAAAATTTCAGAATTGCACCTTGCAATGCGGAGAAATTACTGTTTGTGCATTTACAATATTCATTGATTTTTGCCATTGAAAAACATCATGTTATTCATATACCAGAAATGTTTGAAGCTACTGACTGAATGAAAGGAGCTGGCATCTCACTCTCTTTGAATCTTCTTCATAATGCTAAGAGGAGCAGGAAAAAGCAAAAAATTTCAGAATTGCACCTTGCAATGCGGAGAAATTACTGTTTGTGCATTTACAATATTCATTGATTTTTGCCATTGAAAAACGTCCAGAAATGATTGAAGCTACTGACTGAATGAAAGGAGCTGGCATCTCACTCTCTTTGAATCTTCTTTATCATGCTATGAGGAGCAGGAAAAAGCAAAAAATTTCAGAATTGCACCTTGCAATGCGGAGAAATTACTGTTTGTGCATTTACAATATTCATTGATTTTTGCCATTGAAAAACGTCCAGAAATGATTGAAGCTACTGACTGAATGAAAGGAGCTGGCATCTCACTCTCTTTGAATCTTCTTTATCATGCTAAGAGGAGCAGGAAAAAGCAAAAAATTTCAGAATTGCACCTTGCAATGCGGAGAAATTACTGTTTGTGCATTTACAATATTCATTGATTTTTGCCATTGAAAAACATCATGTTATTCATATACCAGAAATGTTTGAAGCTACTGACTGAATAAAAGGAGCTGGCATCTCACTCTCTTTGAATCTTCTTTACCATACTAAGAGGAGCAGGAAATAGCAAAAAATTTCAGAATTGCACCTTGCAATGCGGAGAAATTACTGTTTGTGCATTTACAGCAAAAAATTTCAGAATTGCACCTTGCAATGCGGAGAAATTACTGTTTGTGCATTTACAATATTCATTGATTTTTGCCATTGAAAAACATCATGTTATTCATATACCAGAAATGTTTGAAGCTACTGACTGAATGAAAGGAGCTGGCATCTCACTCTCTTTGAATCTTCTTCATAATGCTAAGAGGAGCAGGAAAAAGCAAAAAATTTCAGAATTGCACCTTCCAATGCGGAGAAATTACTGTTTGTGCATTTACAATATTCATTGATTTTTGCCATTGAAAAACGTCCAGAAATGATTGAAGCTACTGACTGAATGAAAGGAGCTGGCATCTCACTCTCTTTGAATCTTCTTTATCATGCTATGAGGAGCAGGAAAAAGCAAAAAATTTCAGAATTGCACCTTGCAATGCGGAGAAATTACTGTTTGTGCATTTACAATATTCATTGATTTTTGCCATTGAAAAACGTCCAGAAATGATTGAAGCTACTGACTGAATGAAAGTAGCTGGCATCTCACTCTCTTTGAATCTTCTTTATCATGCTAAGAGGAGCAGGAAAAAGCAAAAAATTTCAGAATTGCACCTTGCAATGCGGAGAAATTACTGTTTGTGCATTTACAATATTCATTGATTTTTGCCATTGAAAAACATCATGTTATTCATATACCAGAAATGTTTGAAGCTACTGACTGAATGAAAGGAGCTGGCATCTCACTCTCTTTGAATCTTCTTTATCATGCTAAGAGGAGCAGGAAAAAGCAAAAAATTTCAGAATTGCACCTTGCAATGCGGATAAATTACTGTTTGTGCATTTACAATATTCATTGATTTTTGCCATTGAAAAACATCATGTTATTCATATACCAGAAATGATTGAAGCTACTGACTGAATGAAAGGAGCTGGCATCTCACTCTCTTTGAATCTTCTTTATCATGCTAACAGGAGCAGGAAAAAGCAAAAAATTTCAGAATTGCACCTTGCAATGCGGAGAAATTACTGTTTGTGCATTTACAATATTCATTGATTTTTGCAATTGAAAAACGTCCAGAAATGATTGAAGCTACCGACTGAATGAAACGAGCTGGCATCTCACTCTCTTTGAATCTTCTTTATCATGCTAAGAGGAGCAGGAAAAAGCAAAAAATTTCAGAATTGCACCTTGCAATGCGGAGAAATTACTGTTTGTGCATTTACAATATTCATTGATTTTTGCCATTGAAAAACATCATGTTATTCATATACCAGAAATGTTTGAAGCTACTGACTGAATGAAAGGAGCTGGCATCTCACTCTCTTTGAATCTTCTTTATCATGCTAAGAGGAGCAGGAAAAAGCAAAAAATTTCAGAATTGCACCTTGCAATGCGGAGAAATTACTGTTTGTGCATTTACAAAATTCATTGATTTTTGCCATTGAAAAACATCATGTTATTCATATACCAGAAATGATTGAAGCTACTGACTGAAAGAAAGGAGCTGGCATCTCACTCTCTTTGAATCTTCTTTATCATGCTAACAGGAGCAGGAAAAAGCAAAAAATTTCAGAATTGCACCTTGCAATGCGGAGAAATTACTGTTTGTGCATTTACAATATTCATTGATTTTTGCAATTGAAAAACGTCCAGAAATGATTGAAGCTACCGACTGAATGAAAGGAGCTGGCATCTCACTCTCTTTGAATCTTCTTTATCATGCTAAGAGGAGCAGGAAAAAGCAAAAAATTTCAGAATTGCACCTTGCAATGCGGAGAAATTACTGTTTGTGCATTTACAATATTCATTGATTTTTGCCATTGAAAAACATCATGTTATTCATATACCAGAAATGTTTGAAGCTACTGACTGAATAAAAGGAGCTGGCATCTCACTCTCTTTGAATCTTCTTTATCATGCTAAGAGGAGCAGGAAAAAGCAAAAAATTTCAGAATTGCACCTTGCAATGTGGAGAAATTACTGTTTGTGCATTTACAATATTCATTGATTTTTGCCATTGAAAAACGTCCAGAAATGATTGAAGCTACTGACTGAATGAAAGGAGCTGGCATCTCACTCTCTTTGAATCTTGTTTATCATGCTAAGAGGAGCAGGAAAAAGCAAAAAATTTCAGAATTGCACCTTGCAATGCGGAGAAATTACTGTTTGTGCATTTACAATATTCATTGATTTTTGCCATTGAAAAACATCATGTTATTCATATACCAGAAATGTTTGAAGCTACTGACTGAATGAAAGGAGCTGGCATCTCACTCTCTTTGAATCTTCTTCATAATGCTAAGAGGAGCAGGAAAAAGCAAAAAATTTCAGAATTGCACCTTGCAATGCGGATAAATTACTGTTTGTGCATTTACAATATTCATTGATTTTTGCCATTGAAAAACATCATGTTATTCATATACCAGAAATGATTGAAGCTACTGACTGAATGAAAGGAGCTGGCATCTCACTCTCTTTGAATCTTCTTTATCATGCTAAGAGGAGCAGGAAAAATCAAAAAATTTCAGAATTGCACCTTGCAATGCGGAGAAATTACTGTTTGTGCATTTACAATATTCATTGATTTTTGCGATTGAAAAACATCATGTTATTCATATACCGTAAATGATTGAAGCTACTGACTGAATGAAAGGAGCTGGCATCTCACTCTCTTTGAATCTTCTTTATCATGCTAAGAGGAGCAGGAAAAAGTAAAAAATTTCAGAATTGCATCTTGCAATGCGGAGAAATTACTGTTTGTGCATTTACAATATTCAATGATTTTTGCCATTGAAAAACGTCCAGAAATGATTGAAGCTACTGACTGAACGAAAGGAGCTGGCATCTCACTCTCTTTGAATCTTCTTTATCATGCTAAGAGGAGCAGGAAAAAGCAAAAAATTTCAGAATTGCACCTTGCAATGCGGAGAAATTACTGTTTGTGCATTTACAATATTCATTGATTTTTGCCATTGAAAAACATCATGTTATTCATATACCAGAAATGTTTGAAGCTACTGACTGAATGAAAGGAGCTGGCATCTCACTCTCTTTGAATCTTCTTCATAATGCTAAGAGGAGCAGGAAAAAGCAAAAAATTTCAGAATTGCACCTTCCAATGCGGAGAAATTACTGTTTGTGCATTTACAATATTCATTGATTTTTGCCATTGAAAAACGTCCAGAAATGATTGAAGCTACTGACTGAATGAAAGGAGCTGGCATCTCACTCTCTTTGAATCTTCTTTATCATGCTATGAGGAGCAGGAAAAAGCAAAAAATTTCAGAATTGCACCTTGCAATGCGGAGAAATTACTGTTTGTGCATTTACAATATTCATTGATTTTTGCCATTGAAAAACGTCCAGAAATGATTGAAGCTACTGACTGAATGAAAGGAGCTGGCATCTCACTCTCTTTGAATCTTCTTTATCATGCTAAGAGGAGCAGGAAAAAGCAAAAAATTTCAGAATTGCACCTTGCAATGCGGAGAAATTACTGTTTGTGCATTTACAATATTCATTGATTTTTGCCATTGAAAAACATCATGTTATTCATATAC
This sequence comes from Phyllobates terribilis, assembly GCF_046119375.1. Classification (NCBI taxonomy): domain Eukaryota; kingdom Metazoa; phylum Chordata; class Amphibia; order Anura; family Dendrobatidae; genus Phyllobates; species Phyllobates terribilis. The sequence continues at coordinate 26,661 of NW_027369367.1, forward strand.
CAGAAATGTTTGAAGCTACTGACTGAATGAAAGGAGCTGGCATCTCACTCTCTTTGAATCTTCTTTATCATGCTAAGAGGAGCAGGAAAAAGCAAAAAATTTCAGAATTGCACCTTGCAATGCGGATAAATTACTGTTTGTGCATTTACAATATTCATTGATTTTTGCCATTGAAAAACATCATGTTATTCATATACCAGAAATGATTGAAGCTACTGACTGAATGAAAGGAGCTGGCATCTCACTCTCTTTGAATCTTCTTTATCATGCTAACAGGAGCAGGAAAAAGCAAAAAATTTCAGAATTGCACCTTGCAATGCGGAGAAATTACTGTTTGTGCATTTACAATATTCATTGATTTTTGCAATTGAAAAACGTCCAGAAATGATTGAAGCTACCGACTGAATGAAACGAGCTGGCATCTCACTCTCTTTGAATCTTCTTTATCATGCTAAGAGGAGCAGGAAAAAGCAAAAAATTTCAGAATTGCACCTTGCAATGCGGAGAAATTACTGTTTGTGCATTTACAATATTCATTGATTTTTGCCATTGAAAAACATCATGTTATTCATATACCAGAAATGTTTGAAGCTACTGACTGAATGAAAGGAGCTGGCATCTCACTCTCTTTGAATCTTCTTTATCATGCTAAGAGGAGCAGGAAAAAGCAAAAAATTTCAGAATTGCACCTTGCAATGCGGAGAAATTACTGTTTGTGCATTTACAAAATTCATTGATTTTTGCCATTGAAAAACATCATGTTATTCATATACCAGAAATGACTGAAGCTACTGACTGAATGAAAGGAGCTGGCATCTCACTCTCTTTGAATCTTCTTTATCATGCTAAGAGGAGCAGGAAAAAGCAAAAAATTTCAGAATTGCACCTTGCAATGCGGAGAAATTACTGTTTGTGCATTTACAATATTCATTGATTTTTGCCATTGAAAAACGTCCAGAAATGATTGAAGCTACTGACTGAATGAAAGGAGCTGGCATCTCACTCTCTTTGAATCTTCTTTATCATGCTAAGAGGAGCAGGAAAAAGCAAAAAATTTCAGAATTGCACCTTGCAATGCGGAGAAATTACTGTTTGTGCATTTACAATATTCATTGATTTTTGCCATTGAAAAACATCATGTTATTCATATAACAGAAATGTTTGAAGCTACTGACTGAATGAAAGGAGCTGGCATCTCACTCTCTTTGAATCTTCTTTATCATGCTAAGAGGAGCAGGAAAAAGCAAAAAATTTCAGAATTGCACCTTGCAATGCGGATAAATTACTGTTTGTGCATTTACAATATTCATTGATTTTTGCCATTGAAAAACATCATGTTATTCATATACCAGAAATGATTGAAGCTACTGACTGAAAGAAAGGAGCTGGCATCTCACTCTCTTTGAATCTTCTTTATCATGCTAACAGGAGCAGGAAAAAGCAAAAAATTTCAGAATTGCACCTTGCAATGCGGAGAAATTACTGTTTGTGCATTTACAATATTCATTGATTTTTGCAATTGAAAAACGTCCAGAAATGATTGAAGCTACCGACTGAATGAAAGGAGCTGGCATCTCACTCTCTTTGAATCTTCTTTATCATGCTAAGAGGAGCAGGAAAAAGCAAAAAATTTCAGAATTGCACCTTGCAATGCGGAGAAATTACTGTTTGTGCATTTACAATATTCATTGATTTTTGCCATTGAAAAACATCATGTTATTCATATACCAGAAATGTTTGAAGCTACTGACTGAATAAAAGGAGCTGGCATCTCACTCTCTTTGAATCTTCTTTATCATGCTAAGAGGAGCAGGAAAAAGCAAAAAATTTCAGAATTGCACCTTGCAATGTGGAGAAATTACTGTTTGTGCATTTACAATATTCATTGATTTTTGCCATTGAAAAACGTCCAGAAATGATTGAAGCTACTGACTGAATGAAAGGAGCTGGCATCTCACTCTCTTTGAATCTTGTTTATCATGCTAAGAGGAGCAGGAAAAAGCAAAAAATTTCAGAATTGCACCTTGCAATGCGGAGAAATTACTGTTTGTGCATTTACAATATTCATTGATTTTTGCCATTGAAAAACATCATGTTATTCATATACCAGAAATGTTTGAAGCTACTGACTGAATGAAAGGAGCTGGCATCTCACTCTCTTTGAATCTTCTTCATAATGCTAAGAGGAGCAGGAAAAAGCAAAAAATTTCAGAATTGCACCTTGCAATGCGGATAAATTACTGTTTGTGCATTTACAATATTCATTGATTTTTGCCATTGAAAAACATCATGTTATTCATATACCAGAAATGATTGAAGCTACTGACTGAATGAAAGGAGCTGGCATCTCACTCTCTTTGAATCTTCTTTATCATGCTAAGAGGAGCAGGAAAAAGCAAAAAATTTCTGAATTGCACCTTGCAATGCGGAGAAATTACTGTTTGTGCATTTACAATATTCATTGATTTTTGCCATTGAAAAACATCATGTTATTCATATACCAGAAATGATTGAAGCTACTGACTGAATGAAAGCATCTGGCATCTCACTCTCTTTGAATCTTCTTTATCATGCTAAGAGGAGCAGGAAAAAGCAAAAAATTTCAGAATTGCACCTTGCAATGCGGAGAAATTACTGTTTGTGCATTTACAATATTCATTGATTTTTGCCATTGAAAAACCATGTTATTCATATACCAGAAATGTTTGAAGCTACTGACTGAATGAAAGGAGCTGGCATCTCACTCTCTTTGAATCTTCTTCATAATGCTAAGAGGAGCAGGAAAAAGCAAAAAATTTCAGAATTGCACCTTGCAATGCGAAGAAATTACTGTTTGTGCATTTACAATATTCATTGATTTTTGCCATTGAAAAACGTCCAGAAATGATTGAAGCTACTGACTGAATGAAAGGAGCTGGCATCTCACTCTCTTTGAATCTTCTTTATCATGCTAAGAGGAGCAGGAAAAAGCAAAAAATTTCAGAATTGCACCTTGCAATGCGGAGAAATTACTGTTTGTGCATTTACAATATTCATTGATTTTTGCCATTGAAAAACATCATGTTATTCATATACCAGAAATGTTTGAAGCTACTGACTGAATGAAAGGAGCTGGCATCTCACTATCTTTCAATCTTTTTATCATGCTAAGAGGAGCAGGAAAAAGCAAAAAATTTCAGAATTGCACCTTGCAATGCGGATAAATTACTGTTTGTGCATTTACAATATTCATTGATTTTTGCCATTGAAAAACATCATGTTATTCATATACCAGAAATGATTGAAGCTACTGACTGAATGAAAGGAGCTGGCATCTCACTCTCTTTGAATCTTCTTTATCATGCTAAGAGGAGCAGGAAAAAGCAAAAAATTTCAGAATTGCACCTTGCAATGCGGAGAAATTACTGTTTGTGCATTTACAATATTCATTGATTTTTGCCATTGAAAAACATCATGTTATTCATATACCAGAAATGATAGAAGCTACTGACTGAATGAAAGGAGCTGGCATCTCACTCTCTTTGAATCTTCTTTATAATGCTAAGAGGAGCAGGAAAAAGCAAAAAATTTCAGAATTGCACCTTGCAATGCGGAGAAATTACTGTTTGTGCATTTACAATATTCATTGATTTTTGCAATTGAAAAACGTCCAGAAATGATTGAAGCTACTGACTGAATGAAAGGAGCTGGCATCTCACTCTCTTTGAATCTTCTTTATCATGCTAAGAGGAGCAGGAAAAAGCAAAAAATTTCAGAATTGCACCTTGCAATGCGGAGAAATTACTGTTTGTGCATTTACAATATTCATTGATTTTTGCCATTGAAAAACATCATGTTATTCATATACCAGAAATGTTTGAAGCTACTGACTGAATGAAAGGAGCTGGCATCTCACTCTCTTTGAATCTTCTTTATCATGCTAAGAGGAGCAGGAAAAAGCAAAAAATTTCAGAATTGCACCTTGCAATGCGGAGAAATTACTGTTTGTGCATTTACAATATTCATTAATTTTTGCCATTGAAAAACGTCCAGAAATGATTGAAGCTACTGACTGAATGAAAGGAGCTGGCATCTCACTCTCTTTGAATCTTGTTTATCATGCTAAGAGGAGCAGGAAAAAGCAAAAAATTTCAGAATTGCACCTTGCAATGCGGAGAAATTACTGTTTGTGCATTTACAATATTCATTGATTTTTGCCATTGAAAAACGTCCAGAAATGATTGAAGCTACTGACTGAATGAAAGGAGCTGGCATCTCACTCTCTTTGAAACTTCTTTATCATGCTAAGAGGAGCAGGAAAAAGCAAAAAATTTCAGAATTGCACCTTGCAATGCGGAGAAATTACTGTTTGTGCATTTACAATATTCATTGATTTTTGCCATTGAAAAACGTCCAGAAATGATTGAAGCTACTGACTGAATGAAAGGAGCTGGCATCTCACTCTCTTTGAATCTTCTTTATCATGCTAAGAGGAGCAGGAAAAAGTAAAAAATTTCAGAATTGCACCTTGCAATGCGGAGAAATTACTGTTTGTGCATTTACAATATTCAATGATTTTTGCCATTGAAAAACGTCCAGAAATTATTGAAGCTACTGACTGAACGAAAGGAGCTGGCATCTCACTCTCTTTGAATCTTCTTTATCATGCTAAGAGGAGCAGGAAAAAGCAAAAAATTTCAGAATTGCACCTTGCAATGCGGAGAAATTACTGTTTGTGCATTTACAATATTCATTGATTTTTGCCATTGAAAAACATCATGTTATTCATATACCAGAAATGTTTGAAGCTACTGACTGAATGAAAGGAGCTGGCATCTCACTCTCTTTGAATCTTCTTCATAATGCTAAGAGGAGCAGGAAAAAGCAAAAAATTTCAGAATTGCACCTTGCAATGCGGAGAAAATACTGTTTGTGCATTTACAATATTCATTGATTTTTGCCATTGAAAAACGTCCAGAAATGATTGAAGCTACTGACTGAATGAAAGGAGCTGGCATCTCACTCTCTTTGAATCTTCTTTATCATGCTAAGAGGAGCAGGAAAAAGCAAAAAATTTCAGAATTGCACCTTGCAATGCGGAGAAATTACTGTTTGTGCATTTACAAAATTCATTGATTTTTGCCATTGAAAAACTTCATGTTATTCATATACCAGAAATGACTGAAGCTACTGACTGAATGAAAGGAGCTGGCATCTCACTCTCTTTGAATCTTCTTTATCATGCTAAGAGGAGCAGGAAAAAGCAAAACATTTCAGAATTGCACCTTGCAATGCGGAGAAATTACTGTTTGTGCATTTACAATATTCATTGATTTTTGCCATTGAAAAACGTCCAGAAATGATTGAAGCTACTGACTGAATGAAAGGAGCTGGCATCTCACTCTCTTTGAATCTTCTTTATCATGCTAAGAGGAGCAGGAAAAAGCAAAAAATTTCAGAATTGCACCTTGCAATGCGGAGAAATTACTGTTTGTGCATTTACAATATTCATTGATTTTTGCCATTGAAAAACATCATGTTATTCATATACCAGAAATGTTTGAAGCTACTGACTGAATGAAAGGAGCTGGCATCTCACTCTCTTTCAATCTTCTTTATCATGCTAAGAGGAGCAGGAAAAAGCAAAAAATTTCAGAATTGCACCTTGCAATGCGGATAAATTACTGTTTGTGCATTTACAATATTCATTGATTTTTGCCATTGAAAAACATCATGTTATTCATATACCAGAAATGATTGAAGCTACTGACTGAATGAAAGGAGCTGGCATCTCACTCTCTTTGAATCTTCTTTATCATGCTAAGAGGAGCAGGAAAAAGCAAAAAATTTCAGAATTGCACCTTGCAATGCGGAGAAATTACTGTTTGTGCATTTACAATATTCATTGATTTTTGCCATTGAAAAACATCATGTTATTCATATACCAGAAATGATTGAAGCTACTGACTGAATGAAAGGAGCTGGCATCTCACTCTCTTTGAATCTTCTTTATCATGCTAAGAGGAGCAGGAAAAAGCAAAAAATTTCAGAATTGCACCTTGCAATGCGGAGAAATTACTGTTTGTGCATTTACAATATTCAATGATTTTTGCCATTGAAAAACGTCCAGAAATTATTGAAGCTACTGACTGAACGAAAGGAGCTGGCATCTCACTCTCTTTGAATCTTCTTTATCATGCTAAGAGGAGCAGGAAAAAGCAAAAAATTTCAGAATTGCACCTTGCAATGCGGAGAAATTACTGTTTGTGCATTTACAATATTCATTGATTTTTGCCATTGAAAAACATCATGTTATTCATATACCAGAAATGTTTGAAGCTACTGACTGAATGAAAGGAGCTGGCATCTCACTCTCTTTGAATCTTCTTCATAATGCTAAGAGGAGCAGGAAAAAGCAAAAAATTTCAGAATTGCACCTTGCAATGCGGAGAAATTACTGTTTGTGCATTTACAATATTCATTGATTTTTGCCATTGAAAAACATCCAGAAATGATTGAAGCTACTGACTGAATGAAAGGAGCTGGCATCTCACTCTCTTTGAATCTTCTTTATCATGCTAAGAGGAGCAGGAAAAAGCAAAAAATTTCAGAATTGCACCTTGCAATGCGGAGAAATTACTGTTTGTGCATTTACAAAATTCATTGATTTTTGCCATTGAAAAACATCACGTTATTCATATACTAGAAATGACTGAAGCTACTGACTGAATGAAAGGAGCTGGCATCTCACTCTCTTTGAATCTTCTTTATCATGCTAAGAGGAGCAGGAAAAAGCAAAAAATTTCAGAATTGCACCTTGCAATGCGGAGAAATTACTGTTTGTGCATTTACAATATTCATTGATTTTTGCCATTGAAAAACGTCCAGAAATGATTGAAGCTACTGACTGAATGAAAGGAGCTGGCATCTCACTCTCTTTGAATCTTCTTTATCATGCTAAGAGGAGCAGGAAAAAGCAAAAAATTTCAGAATTGCACCTTGCAATGCGGAGAAATTACTGTTTGTGCATTTACAATATTCATTGATTTTTGCCATTGAAAAACATCATGTTATTCATATACCAGAAATGTTTGAAGCTACTGACTGAATGAAAGGAGCTGGCATCTCACTCTCTTTCAATCTTCTTTATCATGCTAAGAGGAGCAGGAAAAAGCAAAAAATTTCAGAATTGCACCTTGCAATGCGGATAAATTACTGTTTGTGCATTTACAATATTCATTGATTTTTGCCATTGAAAAACATCATGTTATTCATAAACCAGAAATGATTGAAGCTACTGACTGAATGAAAGGAGCTGGCATCTCACTCTCTTTGAATCTTCTTTATCATGCTAAGAGGAGCAGGAAAAAGCAAAAAATTTCAGAATTGCACCTTGCAATGCGGAGAAATTACTGTTTGTGCATTTACAATATTCATTGATTTTTGCCATTGAAAAACGTCCAGAAATGATTGAAGCTACTGACTGAATGAAAGGAGCTGGCATCTCACTCTCTTTGAATCTTCTTTATCATGCTAAGAGGAGCAGGAAAAAGCAAAAAATTTCAGAATTGCACCTTGCAATGCGGAGAAATTACTGTTTGTGCATTTACAATATTCATTGATTTTTGCCATTGAAAAACATCATGTTATTCATATAACAGAAATGTTTGAAGCTACTGACTGAATGAAAGGAGCTGGCATCTCACTCTCTTTGAATCTTCTTTATCATGCTAAGAGGAGCAGGAAAAAGCAAAAAATTTCAGAATTGCACCTTGCAATGCGGATAAATTACTGTTTGTGCATTTACAATATTCATTGATTTTTGCCATTGAAAAACATCATGTTATTCATATACCAGAAATGATTGAAGCTACTGACTGAAAGAAAGGAGCTGGCATCTCACTCTCTTTGAATCTTCTTTATCATGCTAACAGGAGCAGGAAAAAGCAAAAAATTTCAGAATTGCACCTTGCAATGCGGAGAAATTACTGTTTGTGCATTTACAATATTCATTGATTTTTGCAATTGAAAAACGTCCAGAAATGATTGAAGCTACCGACTGAATGAAAGGAGCTGGCATCTCACTCTCTTTGAATCTTCTTTATCATGCTAAGAGGAGCAGGAAAAAGCAAAAAATTTCAGAATTGCACCTTGCAATGCGGAGAAATTACTGTTTGTGCATTTACAATATTCATTGATTTTTGCCATTGAAAAACATCATGTTATTCATATACCAGAAATGTTTGAAGCTACTGACTGAATAAAAGGAGCTGGCATCTCACTCTCTTTGAATCTTCTTTATCATGCTAAGAGGAGCAGGAAAAAGCAAAAAATTTCAGAATTGCACCTTGCAATGTGGAGAAATTACTGTTTGTGCATTTACAATATTCATTGATTTTTGCCATTGAAAAACGTCCAGAAATGATTGAAGCTACTGACTGAATGAAAGGAGCTGGCATCTCACTCTCTTTGAATCTTGTTTATCATGCTAAGAGGAGCAGGAAAAAGCAAAAAATTTCAGAATTGCACCTTGCAATGCGGAGAAATTACTGTTTGTGCATTTACAATATTCATTGATTTTTGCCATTGAAAAACATCATGTTATTCATATACCAGAAATGTTTGAAGCTACTGACTGAATGAAAGGAGCTGGCATCTCACTCTCTTTGAATCTTCTTCATAATGCTAAGAGGAGCAGGAAAAAGCAAAAAATTTCAGAATTGCACCTTGCAATGCGGATAAATTACTGTTTGTGCATTTACAATATTCATTGATTTTTGCCATTGAAAAACATCATGTTATTCATATACCAGAAATGATTGAAGCTACTGACTGAATGAAAGGAGCTGGCATCTCACTCTCTTTGAATCTTCTTTATCATGCTAAGAGGAGCAGGAAAAAGCAAAAAATTTCTGAATTGCACCTTGCAATGCGGAGAAATTACTGTTTGTGCATTTACAATATTCATTGATTTTTGCCATTGAAAAACATCATGTTATTCATATACCAGAAATGATTGAAGCTACTGACTGAATGAAAGCATCTGGCATCTCACTCTCTTTGAATCTTCTTTATCATGCTAAGAGGAGCAGGAAAAAGCAAAAAATTTCAGAATTGCACCTTGCAATGCGGAGAAATTACTGTTTGTGCATTTACAATATTCATTGATTTTTGCCATTGAAAAACCATGTTATTCATATACCAGAAATGTTTGAAGCTACTGACTGAATGAAAGGAGCTGGCATCTCACTCTCTTTGAATCTTCTTCATAATGCTAAGAGGAGCAGGAAAAAGCAAAAAATTTCAGAATTGCACCTTGCAATGCGAAGAAATTACTGTTTGTGCATTTACAATATTCATTGATTTTTGCCATTGAAAAACGTCCAGAAATGATTGAAGCTACTGACTGAATGAAAGGAGCTGGCATCTCACTCTCTTTGAATCTTCTTTATCATGCTAAGAGGAGCAGGAAAAAGCAAAAAATTTCAGAATTGCACCTTGCAATGCGGAGAAATTACTGTTTGTGCATTTACAATATTCATTGATTTTTGCCATTGAAAAACATCATGTTATTCATATACCAGAAATGTTTGAAGCTACTGACTGAATGAAAGGAGCTGGCATCTCACTATCTTTCAATCTTTTTATCATGCTAAGAGGAGCAGGAAAAAGCAAAAAATTTCAGAATTGCACCTTGCAATGCGGATAAATTACTGTTTGTGCATTTACAATATTCATTGATTTTTGCCATTGAAAAACATCATGTTATTCATATACCAGAAATGATTGAAGCTACTGACTGAATGAAAGGAGCTGGCATCTCACTCTCTTTGAATCTTCTTTATCATGCTAAGAGGAGCAGGAAAAAGCAAAAAATTTCAGAATTGCACCTTGCAATGCGGAGAAATTACTGTTTGTGCATTTACAATATTCATTGATTTTTGCCATTGAAAAACATCATGTTATTCATATACCAGAAATGATAGAAGCTACTGACTGAATGAAAGGAGCTGGCATCTCACTCTCTTTGAATCTTCTTTATAATGCTAAGAGGAGCAGGAAAAAGCAAAAAATTTCAGAATTGCACCTTGCAATGCGGAGAAATTACTGTTTGTGCATTTACAATATTCATTGATTTTTGCAATTGAAAAACGTCCAGAAATGATTGAAGCTACTGACTGAATGAAAGGAGCTGGCATCTCACTCTCTTTGAATCTTCTTTATCATGCTAAGAGGAGCAGGAAAAAGCAAAAAATTTCAGAATTGCACCTTGCAATGCGGAGAAATTACTGTTTGTGCATTTACAATATTCATTGATTTTTGCCATTGAAAAACATCATGTTATTCATATACCAGAAATGTTTGAAGCTACTGACTGAATGAAAGGAGCTGGCATCTCACTCTCTTTGAATCTTCTTTATCATGCTAAGAGGAGCAGGAAAAAGCAAAAAATTTCAGAATTGCACCTTGCAATGCGGAGAAATTACTGTTTGTGCATTTACAATATTCATTAATTTTTGCCATTGAAAAACGTCCAGAAATGATTGAAGCTACTGACTGAATGAAAGGAGCTGGCATCTCACTCTCTTTGAATCTTGTTTATCATGCTAAGAGGAGCAGGAAAAAGCAAAAAATTTCAGAATTGCACCTTGCAATGCGGAGAAATTACTGTTTGTGCATTTACAATATTCATTGATTTTTGCCATTGAAAAACGTCCAGAAATGATTGAAGCTACTGACTGAATGAAAGGAGCTGGCATCTCACTCTCTTTGAAACTTCTTTATCATGCTAAGAGGAGCAGGAAAAAGCAAAAAATTTCAGAATTGCACCTTGCAATGCGGAGAAATTACTGTTTGTGCATTTACAATATTCATTGATTTTTGCCATTGAAAAACGTCCAGAAATGATTGAAGCTACTGACTGAATGAAAGGAGCTGGCATCTCACTCTCTTTGAATCTTCTTTATCATGCTAAGAGGAGCAGGAAAAAGTAAAAAATTTCAGAATTGCACCTTGCAATGCGGAGAAATTACTGTTTGTGCATTTACAATATTCAATGATTTTTGCCATTGAAAAACGTCCAGAAATTATTGAAGCTACTGACTGAACGAAAGGAGCTGGCATCTCACTCTCTTTGAATCTTCTTTATCATGCTAAGAGGAGCAGGAAAAAGCAAAAAATTTCAGAATTGCACCTTGCAATGCGGAGAAATTACTGTTTGTGCATTTACAATATTCATTGATTTTTGCCATTGAAAAACATCATGTTATTCATATACCAGAAATGTTTGAAGCTACTGACTGAATGAAAGGAGCTGGCATCTCACTCTCTTTGAATCTTCTTCATAATGCTAAGAGGAGCAGGAAAAAGCAAAAAATTTCAGAATTGCACCTTGCAATGCGGAGAAAATACTGTTTGTGCATTTACAATATTCATTGATTTTTGCCATTGAAAAACGTCCAGAAATGATTGAAGCTACTGACTGAATGAAAGGAGCTGGCATCTCACTCTCTTTGAATCTTCTTTATCATGCTAAGAGGAGCAGGAAAAAGCAAAAAATTTCAGAATTGCACCTTGCAATGCGGAGAAATTACTGTTTGTGCATTTACAAAATTCATTGATTTTTGCCATTGAAAAACTTCATGTTATTCATATACCAGAAATGACTGAAGCTACTGACTGAATGAAAGGAGCTGGCATCTCACTCTCTTTGAATCTTCTTTATCATGCTAAGAGGAGCAGGAAAAAGCAAAACATTTCAGAATTGCACCTTGCAATGCGGAGAAATTACTGTTTGTGCATTTACAATATTCATTGATTTTTGCCATTGAAAAACGTCCAGAAATGATTGAAGCTACTGACTGAATGAAAGGAGCTGGCATCTCACTCTCTTTGAATCTTCTTTATCATGCTAAGAGGAGCAGGAAAAAGCAAAAAATTTCAGAATTGCACCTTGCAATGCGGAGAAATTACTGTTTGTGCATTTACAATATTCATTGATTTTTGCCATTGAAAAACATCATGTTATTCATATACCAGAAATGTTTGAAGCTACTGACTGAATGAAAGGAGCTGGCATCTCACTCTCTTTCAATCTTCTTTATCATGCTAAGAGGAGCAGGAAAAAGCAAAAAATTTCAGAATTGCACCTTGCAATGCGGATAAATTACTGTTTGTGCATTTACAATATTCATTGATTTTTGCCATTGAAAAACATCATGTTATTCATATACCAGAAATGATTGAAGCTACTGACTGAATGAAAGGAGCTGGCATCTCACTCTCTTTGAATCTTCTTTATCATGCTAAGAGGAGCAGGAAAAAGCAAAAAATTTCAGAATTGCACCTTGCAATGCGGAGAAATTACTGTTTGTGCATTTACAATATTCATTGATTTTTGCCATTGAAAAACATCATGTTATTCATATACCAGAAATGATTGAAGCTACTGACTGAATGAAAGGAGCTGGCATCTCACTCTCTTTGAATCTTCTTTATCATGCTAAGAGGAGCAGGAAAAAGCAAAAAATTTCAGAATTGCACCTTGCAATGCGGAGAAATTACTGTTTGTGCATTTACAATATTCAATGATTTTTGCCATTGAAAAACGTCCAGAAATTATTGAAGCTACTGACTGAACGAAAGGAGCTGGCATCTCACTCTCTTTGAATCTTCTTTATCATGCTAAGAGGAGCAGGAAAAAGCAAAAAATTTCAGAATTGCACCTTGCAATGCGGAGAAATTACTGTTTGTGCATTTACAATATTCATTGATTTTTGCCATTGAAAAACATCATGTTATTCATATACCAGAAATGTTTGAAGCTACTGACTGAATGAAAGGAGCTGGCATCTCACTCTCTTTGAATCTTCTTCATAATGCTAAGAGGAGCAGGAAAAAGCAAAAAATTTCAGAATTGCACCTTGCAATGCGGAGAAATTACTGTTTGTGCATTTACAATATTCATTGATTTTTGCCATTGAAAAACATCCAGAAATGATTGAAGCTACTGACTGAATGAAAGGAGCTGGCATCTCACTCTCTTTGAATCTTCTTTATCATGCTAAGAGGAGCAGGAAAAAGCAAAAAATTTCAGAATTGCACCTTGCAATGCGGAGAAATTACTGTTTGTGCATTTACAAAATTCATTGATTTTTGCCATTGAAAAACATCACGTTATTCATATACTAGAAATGACTGAAGCTACTGACTGAATGAAAGGAGCTGGCATCTCACTCTCTTTGAATCTTCTTTATCATGCTAAGAGGAGCAGGAAAAAGCAAAAAATTTCAGAATTGCACCTTGCAATGCGGAGAAATTACTGTTTGTGCATTTACAATATTCATTGATTTTTGCCATTGAAAAACGTCCAGAAATGATTGAAGCTACTGACTGAATGAAAGGAGCTGGCATCTCACTCTCTTTGAATCTTCTTTATCATGCTAAGAGGAGCAGGAAAAAGCAAAAAATTTCAGAATTGCACCTTGCAATGCGGAGAAATTACTGTTTGTGCATTTACAATATTCATTGATTTTTGCCATTGAAAAACATCATGTTATTCATATACCAGAAATGTTTGAAGCTACTGACTGAATGAAAGGAGCTGGCATCTCACTCTCTTTCAATCTTCTTTATCATGCTAAGAGGAGCAGGAAAAAGCAAAAAATTTCAGAATTGCACCTTGCAATGCGGATAAATTACTGTTTGTGCATTTACAATATTCATTGATTTTTGCCATTGAAAAACATCATGTTATTCATAAACCAGAAATGATTGAAGCTACTGACTGAATGAAAGGAGCTGGCATCTCACTCTCTTTGAATCTTCTTTATCATGCTAAGAGGAGCAGGAAAAAGCAAAAAATTTCAGAATTGCACCTTGCAATGCGGAGAAATTACTGTTTGTGCATTTACAATATTCATTGATTTTTGCCATTGAAAAACGTCCAGAAATGATTGAAGCTACTGACTGAATGAAAGGAGCTGGCATCTCACTCTCTTTGAATCTTCTTTATCATGCTAAGAGGAGCAGGAAAAAGCAAAAAATTTCAGAATTGCACCTTGCAATGCGGAGAAATTACTGTTTGTGCATTTACAATATTCATTGATTTTTGCCATTGAAAAACATCATGTTATTCATATACCAGAAATGTTTGAAGCTACTGACTGAATGAAAGGAGCTGGCATCTCACTATCTTTCAATCTTTTTATCATGCTAAGAGGAGCAGGAAAAAGCAAAAAATTTCAGAATTGCACCTTGCAATGCGGATAAATTACTGTTTGTGCATTTACAATATTCATTGATTTTTGCCATTGAAAAACATCATGTTATTCATATACCAGAAATGATTGAAGCTACTGACTGAATGAAAGGAGCTGGCATCTCACTCTCTTTGAATCTTCTTTATCATGCTAAGAGGAGCAGGAAAAAGCAAAAAATTTCAGAATTGCACCTTGCAATGCGGAGAAATTACTGTTTGTGCATTTACAATATTCATTGATTTTTGCCATTGAAAAACATCATGTTATTCATATACCAGAAATGATAGAAGCTACTGACTGAATGAAAGGAGCTGGCATCTCACTCTCTTTGAATCTTCTTTATAATGCTAAGAGGAGCAGGAAAAAGCAAAAAATTTCAGAATTGCACCTTGCAATGCGGAGAAATTACTGTTTGTGCATTTACAATATTCATTGATTTTTGCAATTGAAAAACGTCCAGAAATGATTGAAGCTACTGACTGAATGAAAGGAGCTGGCATCTCACTCTCTTTGAATCTTCTTTATCATGCTAAGAGGAGCAGGAAAAAGCAAAAAATTTCAGAATTGCACCTTGCAATGCGGAGAAATTACTGTTTGTGCATTTACAATATTCATTGATTTTTGCCATTGAAAAACATCATGTTATTCATATACCAGAAATGTTTGAAGCTACTGACTGAATGAAAGGAGCTGGCATCTCACTCTCTTTGAATCTTCTTTATCATGCTAAGAGGAGCAGGAAAAAGCAAAAAATTTCAGAATTGCACCTTGCAATGCGGAGAAATTACTGTTTGTGCATTTACAATATTCATTAATTTTTGCCATTGAAAAACGTCCAGAAATGATTGAAGCTACTGACTGAATGAAAGGAGCTGGCATCTCACTCTCTTTGAATCTTGTTTATCATGCTAAGAGGAGCAGGAAAAAGCAAAAAATTTCAGAATTGCACCTTGCAATGCGGAGAAATTACTGTTTGTGCATTTACAATATTCATTGATTTTTGCCATTGAAAAACGTCCAGAAATGATTGAAGCTACTGACTGAATGAAAGGAGCTGGCATCTCACTCTCTTTGAAACTTCTTTATCATGCTAAGAGGAGCAGGAAAAAGCAAAAAATTTCAGAATTGCACCTTGCAATGCGGAGAAATTACTGTTTGTGCATTTACAATATTCATTGATTTTTGCCATTGAAAAACGTCCAGAAATGATTGAAGCTACTGACTGAATGAAAGGAGCTGGCATCTCACTCTCTTTGAATCTTCTTTATCATGCTAAGAGGAGCAGGAAAAAGTAAAAAATTTCAGAATTGCACCTTGCAATGCGGAGAAATTACTGTTTGTGCATTTACAATATTCAATGATTTTTGCCATTGAAAAACGTCCAGAAATTATTGAAGCTACTGACTGAACGAAAGGAGCTGGCATCTCACTCTCTTTGAATCTTCTTTATCATGCTAAGAGGAGCAGGAAAAAGCAAAAAATTTCAGAATTGCACCTTGCAATGCGGAGAAATTACTGTTTGTGCATTTACAATATTCATTGATTTTTGCCATTGAAAAACATCATGTTATTCATATACCAGAAATGTTTGAAGCTACTGACTGAATGAAAGGAGCTGGCATCTCACTCTCTTTGAATCTTCTTCATAATGCTAAGAGGAGCAGGAAAAAGCAAAAAATTTCAGAATTGCACCTTGCAATGCGGAGAAAATACTGTTTGTGCATTTACAATATTCATTGATTTTTGCCATTGAAAAACGTCCAGAAATGATTGAAGCTACTGACTGAATGAAAGGAGCTGGCATCTCACTCTCTTTGAATCTTCTTTATCATGCTAAGAGGAGCAGGAAAAAGCAAAAAATTTCAGAATTGCACCTTGCAATGCGGAGAAATTACTGTTTGTGCATTTACAAAATTCATTGATTTTTGCCATTGAAAAACTTCATGTTATTCATATACCAGAAATGACTGAAGCTACTGACTGAATGAAAGGAGCTGGCATCTCACTCTCTTTGAATCTTCTTTATCATGCTAAGAGGAGCAGGAAAAAGCAAAACATTTCAGAATTGCACCTTGCAATGCGGAGAAATTACTGTTTGTGCATTTACAATATTCATTGATTTTTGCCATTGAAAAACGTCCAGAAATGATTGAAGCTACTGACTGAATGAAAGGAGCTGGCATCTCACTCTCTTTGAATCTTCTTTATCATGCTAAGAGGAGCAGGAAAAAGCAAAAAATTTCAGAA
>NW_027369368.1:0-43144 GCF_046119375.1 Phyllobates terribilis
AAGCTAAAAATTTCAGAATTGCACCGTGCAATGTGGAGATATTACTGTTTGTGCATTTACAATATTCATTGATTTTTGCCATTGAAAAACATGTTTTTCATATACCAGAAATGTTTGAAGCTACTGACTGAATGAAAGGAGCTGGCATCTCACTCTCTTTGAATCTTCTTTATCATGCTAGGATTAACAGGAAAAAGCAAAAAATTTCAGAATTGCACCTTGCAATGTGGAGATATTACTGTTTGTGCATTTACAATATTCATTGATTTTTGCCATTGAAAAACATGTTTTTCATATACCAGAAATGTTTGAAGCTACTGACTGAATTAAAGGAGCTGGCATCTCACTCTCTTTGAATCTTCTTTATCATGCTAGGATTAACAGGAAAAAGCTAAAAATTTCAGAATTGCACCGTGCAATGTGGAGATATTACTGTTTGTGCATTTACAATATTCATTGATTTTTGCCATTGAAAAACATGTTTTTCATATACCAGAAATGTTTGAAGCTACTGACTGAATGAAAGGAGCTGGCATCTCACTCTCTTTGAATCTTCTTTATCATGCTAGGATTAACAGGAAAAAGCAAAAAATTTCAGAATTGCACCTTGCAATGTGGAGATATTACTGTTTGTGCATTTACAATATTCATTGATTTTTGCCATTGAAAAACATGTTTTTCATATACCAGAAATGTTTGAAGCTACTGACAATGAAAGGAGCTGGCATCTCACTCTCTTTGAATCTTTATCATGCTAGGATTAACAGGAAAAAGCTAAAAATTTCAGAATTGCACCGTGCAATGTTGAGATATTACTGTTTGTGCATTTACAATATTCATTGATTTTTGCCATTGAAAAACATGTTTTTCATATACCAGAAATGTTTGAAGCTACTGACAATGAAAGGAGCTGGCATCTCACTCTCTTTGAATCTTCTTTATCATGCTAGGATTAGCAGGAAAAAGCAAAAAATTTCAGAATTGCACCTTGCAATGTGGAGATATTACTGTTTGTGCATTTACAATATTCATTGATTTTTGCCATTGAAAAACATGTTTTTCATATACCAGAAATGTTTGAAGCTACTGACTGAATGAAAGGAGCTGGCATCTCACTCTCTTTGAATCTTCTTTATCATGCTAGGATTAACAGGAAAAAGCAAAAAATTTCAGAATTGCACCTTGCAATGTGGAGATATTACTGTTTGTGCATTTACAATATTCATTGATTTTTGCCATTGAAAAACATGTTTTTCATATACCAGAAATGTTTGAAGCTACTGACTGAATGAAAGGAGCTGGCATCTCACTCTCTTTGAATCTTCTTTATCATGCTAGGATTAACAGGAAAAAGCTAAAAATTTCAGAATTGCACCGTGCAATGTTGAGATATTACTGTTTGTGCATTTACAATATTCATTGATTTTTGCCATTGAAAAACATGTTTTTCATATACCAGAAATGTTTGAAGCTACTGACTGAATGAAAGGAGCTGGCATCTCACTCTCTTTGAATCTTCTTTATCATGCTAGGATTAGCAGGAAAAAGCAAAAAATTTCAGAATTGCACCTTGCAATGTGGAGATATTACTGTTTGTGCATTTACAATATTCATTGATTTTTGCCATTGAAAAACATGTTTTTCATATACCAGAAATGTTTGAAGCTACTGACTGAATGAAAGGAGCTGGCATCTCACTCTCTTTGAATCTTCTTTATCATGCTAGGATTAACAGGAAAAAGCTAAAAATTTCAGAATTGCACCGTGCAATGTGGAGATATTACTGTTTGTGCATTTACAATATTCATTGATTTTTGCCATTGAAAAACATGTTTTTCATATACCAGAAATGTTTGAAGCTACTGACTGAATGAAAGGAGCTGGCATCTCACTCTCTTTGAATCTTCTTTATCATGCTAGGATTAGCAGGAAAAAGCAAAAAATTTCAGAATTGCACCTTGCAATGTGGAGATATTACTGTTTGTGCATTTACAATATTCATTGATTTTTGCCATTGAAAAACATGTTTTTCATATACCAGAAATGTTTGAAGCTACTGACTGAATGAAAGGAGCTGGCATCTCACTCTCTTTGAATCTTCTTTGTCATGCTAGGATGAACAGGAAAAAGCTAAAAATTTCAGAATTGCACCGTGCAATGTGGAGATATTACTGTTTGTGCATTTACAATATTCATTGATTTTTGCCATTGAAAAACATGTTTTTCATATACCAGAAATGTTTGAAGCTACTGACTGAATGAAAGGAGCTGGCATCTCACTCTCTTTGAATCTTCTTTATCATGCTAGGATTAACAGGAAAAAGCAAAAAATTTCAGAATTGCACCTTGCAATGTGGAGATATTACTGTTTGTGCATTTACAATATTCATTGATTTTTGCCATTGAAAAACATGTTTTTCATATACCAGAAATGTTTGAAGCTACTGACTGAATGAAAGGAGCTGGCATCTCACTCTCTTTGAATCTTCTTTATCATGCTAGGATTAACAGGAAAAAGCTAAAAATTTCAGAATTGCACCGTGCAATGTGGAGATATTACTGTTTGTGCATTTACAATATTCATTGATTTTTGCCATTGAAAAACATGTTTTTCATATACCAGAAATGTTTGAAGCTACTGACTGAATGAAAGGAGCTGGCATCTCACTCTGAATCTTCTTTATCATGCTAGGATTAGCAGGAAAAAGCAAAAAATTTCAGAATTGCACCTTGCAATGTGGAGATATTACTGTTTGTGCATTTACAATATTCATTGATTTTTGCCATTGAAAAACATGTTTTTCATATACCAGAAATGTTTGAAGCTACTGACTGAATGAAAGGAGCTGGCATCTCACTCTCTTTGAATCTTCTTTATCATGCTAGGATTAACAGGAAAAAGCTAAAAATTTCAGAATTGCACCGTGCAATGTGGAGATATTACTGTTTGTGCATTTACAATATTCATTGATTTTTGCCATTGAAAAACATGTTTTTCATATACCAGAAATGTTTGAAGCTACTGACTGAATGAAAGGAGCTGGCATCTCACTCTCTTTGAATCTTCTTTATCATGCTAGGATTAACAGGAAAAAGCAAAAAATTTCAGAATTGCACCTTGCAATGTGGAGATATTACTGTTTGTGCATTTACAATATTCATTGATTTTTGCCATTGAAAAACATGTTTTTCATATACCAGAAATGTTTGAAGCTACTGACTGAATTAAAGGAGCTGGCATCTCACTCTCTTTGAATCTTCTTTATCATGCTAGGATTAACAGGAAAAAGCTAAAAATTTCAGAATTGCACCGTGCAATGTGGAGATATTACTGTTTGTGCATTTACAATATTCATTGATTTTTGCCATTGAAAAACATGTTTTTCATATACCAGAAATGTTTGAAGCTACTGACTGAATGAAAGGAGCTGGCATCTCACTCTCTTTGAATCTTCTTTATCATGCTAGGATTAACAGGAAAAAGCAAAAAATTTCAGAATTGCACCTTGCAATGTGGAGATATTACTGTTTGTGCATTTACAATATTCATTGATTTTTGCCATTGAAAAACATGTTTTTCATATACCAGAAATGTTTGAAGCTACTGACAATGAAAGGAGCTGGCATCTCACTCTCTTTGAATCTTTATCATGCTAGGATTAACAGGAAAAAGCTAAAAATTTCAGAATTGCACCGTGCAATGTTGAGATATTACTGTTTGTGCATTTACAATATTCATTGATTTTTGCCATTGAAAAACATGTTTTTCATATACCAGAAATGTTTGAAGCTACTGACTGAATGAAAGGAGCTGGCATCTCACTCTCTTTGAATCTTCTTTATCATGCTAGGATTAGCAGGAAAAAGCAAAAAATTTCAGAATTGCACCTTGCAATGTGGAGATATTACTGTTTGTGCATTTACAATATTCATTGATTTTTGCCATTGAAAAACATGTTTTTCATATACCAGAAATGTTTGAAGCTACTGACTGAATGAAAGGAGCTGGCATCTCACTCTCTTTGAATCTTCTTTATCATGCTAGGATTAACAGGAAAAAGCAAAAAATTTCATAATTGCACCGTGCAATGTGGAGATATTACTGTTTGTGCATTTACAATATTCATTGATTTTTGCCATTGAAAAACATGTTTTTCATATACCAGAAATGTTTGAAGCTACTGACTGAATGAAAGGAGCTGGCATCTCACTCTCTTTGAATCTTCTTTATCATGCTAGGATTAGCAGGAAAAAGCAAAAAATTTCAGAATTGCACCTTGCAATGTGGAGATATTACTGTTTGTGCATTTACAATATTCATTGATTTTTGCCATTGAAAAACATGTTTTTCATATACCAGAAATGTTTGAAGCTACTGACTGAATGAAAGGAGCTGGCATCTCACTCTCTTTGAATCTTCTTTATCATGCTAGGATTAACAGGAAAAAGCTAAAAATTTCAGAATTGCACCGTGCAATGTGGAGATATTACTGTTTGTGCATTTACAATATTCATTGATTTTTGCCATTGAAAAACATGTTTTTCATATACCAGAAATGTTTGAAGCTACTGACTGAATGAAAGGAGCTGGCATCTCACTCTCTTTGAATCTTCTTTATCATGCTAGGATTAGCAGGAAAAAGCAAAAAATTTCAGAATTGCACCTTGCAATGTGGAGATATTACTGTTTGTGCATTTACAATATTCATTGATTTTTGCCATTGAAAAACATGTTTTTCATATACCAGAAATGTTTGAAGCTACTGACTGAATGAAAGGAGCTGGCATCTCACTCTCTTTGAATCTTCTTTATCATGCTAGGATTAACAGGAAAAAGCTAAAAATTTCAGAATTGCACCGTGCAATGTGGAGATATTACTGTTTGTGCATTTACAATATTCATTGATTTTTGCCATTGAAAAACATGTTTTTCATATACCAGAAATGTTTGAAGCTACTGACTGAATGAAAGGAGCTGGCATCTCACTCTCTTTGAATCTTCTTTATCATGCTAGGATTAGCAGGAAAAAGCAAAAAATTTCAGAATTGCACCTTGCAATGTGGAGATATTACTGTTTGTGCATTTACAATATTCATTGATTTTTGCCATTGAAAAACATGTTTTTCATATACCAGAAATGTTTGAAGCTACTGACTGAATGAAAGGAGCTGGCATCTCACTCTCTTTGAATCTTTATCATGCTAGGATTAACAGGAAAAAGCAAAAAATTTCAGAATTGCACCTTGCAATGTGGAGATATTACTGTTTGTGCATTTACAATATTCATTGATTTTTGCCATTGAAAAACATGTTTTTCATATACCAGAAATGTTTGAAGCTACTGACTGAATGAAAGGAGCTGGCATCTCACTCTCTTTGAATCTTCTTTATCATGCTAGGATTAGCAGGAAAAAGCAAAAAATTTCAGAATTGCACCTTGCAATGTGGAGATATTACTGTTTGTGCATTTACAATATTCATTGATTTTTGCCATTGAAAAACATGTTTTTCATATACCAGAAATGTTTGAAGCTACTGACTGAATGAAAGGAGCTGGCATCTCACTCTCTTTGAATCTTCTTTGTCATGCTAGGATGAACAGGAAAAAGCTAAAAATTTCAGAATTGCACCGTGCAATGTGGAGATATTACTGTTTGTGCATTTACAATATTCATTGATTTTTGCCATTGAAAAACATGTTTTTCATATACCAGAAATGTTTGAAGCTACTGACTGAATGAAAGGAGCTGGCATCTCACTCTCTTTGAATCTTCTTTATCATGCTAGGATTAACAGGAAAAAGCAAAAAATTTCAGAATTGCACCTTGCAATGTGGAGATATTACTGTTTGTGCATTTACAATATTCATTGATTTTTGCCATTGAAAAACATGTTTTTCATATACCAGAAATGTTTGAAGCTACTGACTGAATGAAAGGAGCTGGCATCTCACTCTCTTTGAATCTTCTTTATCATGCTAGGATTAACAGGAAAAAGCTAAAAATTTCAGAATTGCACCGTGCAATGTGGAGATATTACTGTTTGTGCATTTACAATATTCATTGATTTTTGCCATTGAAAAACATGTTTTTCATATACCAGAAATGTTTGAAGCTACTGACTGAATGAAAGGAGCTGGCATCTCACTCTGAATCTTCTTTATCATGCTAGGATTAGCAGGAAAAAGCAAA
The DNA here is from genome assembly GCF_046119375.1 of Phyllobates terribilis. Classification (NCBI taxonomy): domain Eukaryota; kingdom Metazoa; phylum Chordata; class Amphibia; order Anura; family Dendrobatidae; genus Phyllobates; species Phyllobates terribilis. Next base: position 6,193 of record NW_027369368.1, read on the forward strand.
AAATTTCAGAATTGCACCTTGCAATGTGGAGATATTACTGTTTGTGCATTTACAATATTCATTGATTTTTGCCATTGAAAAACATGTTTTTCATATACCAGAAATGTTTGAAGCTACTGACTGAATTAAAGGAGCTGGCATCTCACTCTCTTTGAATCTTCTTTATCATGCTAGGATTAACAGGAAAAAGCTAAAAATTTCAGAATTGCACCGTGCAATGTGGAGATATTACTGTTTGTGCATTTACAATATTCATTGATTTTTGCCATTGAAAAACATGTTTTTCATATACCAGAAATGTTTGAAGCTACTGACTGAATGAAAGGAGCTGGCATCTCACTCTCTTTGAATCTTCTTTATCATGCTAGGATTAACAGGAAAAAGCAAAAAATTTCAGAATTGCACCTTGCAATGTGGAGATATTACTGTTTGTGCATTTACAATATTCATTGATTTTTGCCATTGAAAAACATGTTTTTCATATACCAGAAATGTTTGAAGCTACTGACAATGAAAGGAGCTGGCATCTCACTCTCTTTGAATCTTTATCATGCTAGGATTAACAGGAAAAAGCTAAAAATTTCAGAATTGCACCGTGCAATGTTGAGATATTACTGTTTGTGCATTTACAATATTCATTGATTTTTGCCATTGAAAAACATGTTTTTCATATACCAGAAATGTTTGAAGCTACTGACTGAATGAAAGGAGCTGGCATCTCACTCTCTTTGAATCTTCTTTATCATGCTAGGATTAGCAGGAAAAAGCAAAAAATTTCAGAATTGCACCTTGCAATGTGGAGATATTACTGTTTGTGCATTTACAATATTCATTGATTTTTGCCATTGAAAAACATGTTTTTCATATACCAGAAATGTTTGAAGCTACTGACTGAATGAAAGGAGCTGGCATCTCACTCTCTTTGAATCTTCTTTATCATGCTAGGATTAACAGGAAAAAGCAAAAAATTTCAGAATTGCACCTTGCAATGTGGAGATATTACTGTTTGTGCATTTACAATATTCATTGATTTTTGCCATTGAAAAACATGTTTTTCATATACCAGAAATGTTTGAAGCTACTGACTGAATGAAAGGAGCTGGCATCTCACTCTCTTTGAATCTTCTTTATCATGCTAGGATTAACAGGAAAAAGCTAAAAATTTCAGAATTGCACCGTGCAATGTTGAGATATTACTGTTTGTGCATTTACAATATTCATTGATTTTTGCCATTGAAAAACATGTTTTTCATATACCAGAAATGTTTGAAGCTACTGACTGAATGAAAGGAGCTGGCATCTCACTCTCTGAATCTTCTTTATCATGCTAGGATTAGCAGGAAAAAGCAAAAAATTTCAGAATTGCACCTTGCAATGTGGAGATATTACTGTTTGTGCATTTACAATATTCATTGATTTTTGCCATTGAAAAACATGTTTTTCATATACCAGAAATGTTTGAAGCTACTGACTGAATGAAAGGAGCTGGCATCTCACTCTCTTTGAATCTTCTTTATCATGCTAGGATTAACAGGAAAAAGCTAAAAATTTCAGAATTGCACCGTGCAATGTGGAGATATTACTGTTTGTGCATTTACAATATTCATTGATTTTTGCCATTGAAAAACATGTTTTTCATATACCAGAAATGTTTGAAGCTACTGACTGAATGAAAGGAGCTGGCATCTCACTCTCTTTGAATCTTCTTTATCATGCTAGGATTAGCAGGAAAAAGCAAAAAATTTCAGAATTGCACCTTGCAATGTGGAGATATTACTGTTTGTGCATTTACAATATTCATTGATTTTTGCCATTGAAAAACATGTTTTTCATATACCAGAAATGTTTGAAGCTACTGACTGAATGAAAGGAGCTGGCATCTCACTCTCTTTGAATCTTCTTTGTCATGCTAGGATGAACAGGAAAAAGCTAAAAATTTCAGAATTGCACCGTGCAATGTGGAGATATTACTGTTTGTGCATTTACAATATTCATTGATTTTTGCCATTGAAAAACATGTTTTTCATATACCAGAAATGTTTGAAGCTACTGACTGAATGAAAGGAGCTGGCATCTCACTCTCTTTGAATCTTCTTTATCATGCTAGGATTAACAGGAAAAAGCAAAAAATTTCAGAATTGCACCTTGCAATGTGGAGATATTACTGTTTGTGCATTTACAATATTCATTGATTTTTGAGATTGAAAAACATGTTTTTCATATACCAGAAATGTTTGAAGCTACTGACTGAATGAAAGGAGCTGGCATCTCACTCTCTTTGAATCTTCTTTATCATGCTAGGATTAACAGGAAAAAGCTAAAAATTTCAGAATTGCACCGTGCAATGTGGAGATATTACTGTTTGTGCATTTACAATATTCATTGATTTTTGCCATTGAAAAACATGTTTTTCATATACCAGAAATGTTTGAAGCTACTGACTGAATGAAAGGAGCTGGCATCTCACTCTGAATCTTCTTTATCATGCTAGGATTAGCAGGAAAAAGCAAAAAATTTCAGAATTGCACCTTGCAATGTGGAGATATTACTGTTTGTGCATTTACAATATTCATTGATTTTTGCCATTGAAAAACATGTTTTTCATATACCAGAAATGTTTGAAGCAACTGACTGAATGAAAGGAGCTGGCATCTCACTCTCTTTGAATCTTCTTTATCATGCTAGGATTAACAGGAAAAAGCTAAAAATTTCAGAATTGCACCGTGCAATGTGGAGATATTACTGTTTGTGCATTTACAATATTCATTGATTTTTGCCATTGAAAAACATGTTTTTCATATACCAGAAATGTTTGAAGCTACTGACTGAATGAAAGGAGCTGGCATCTCACTCTCTTTGAATCTTCTTTATCATGCTAGGATTAACAGGAAAAAGCAAAAAATTTCAGAATTGCACCTTGCAATGTGGAGATATTACTGTTTGTGCATTTACAATATTCATTGATTTTTGCCATTGAAAAACATGTTTTTCATATACCAGAAATGTTTGAAGCTAGTGACTGAATGAAAGGAGCTGGCATCTCACTCTCTTTGAATCTTTATCATGCTAGGATTAACAGGAAAAAGCTAAAAATTTCAGAATTGCACCGTGCAATGTTGAGATATTACTGTTTGTGCATTTACAATATTCATTGATTTTTGCCATTGAAAAACATGTTTTTCATATACCAGAAATGTTTGAAGCTACTGACTGAATGAAAGGAGCTGGCATCTCACTCTCTTTGAATCTTCTTTATCATGCTAGGATTAGCAGGAAAAAGCAAAAAATTTCAGAATTGCACCTTGCAATGTGGAGATATTACTGTTTGTGCATTTACAATATTTATTGATTTTTGCCATTGAAAAACATGTTTTTCATATACCAGAAATGTTTGAAGCTACTGACTGAATGAAAGGAGCTGGCATCTCACTCTCTTTGAATCTTCTTTATCATGCTAGGATTAACAGGAAAAAGCTAAAAAATTTCATAATTGCACCGTGCAATGTGGAGATATTACTGTTTGTGCATTTACAATATTCATTGATTTTTGCCATTGAAAAACATGTTTTTCATATACCAGAAATGTTTGAAGCTACTGACTGAATGAAAGGAGCTGGCATCTCACTCTCTTTGAATCTTCTTTATCATGCTAGGATTAGCAGGAAAAAGCAAAAAATTTCAGAATTGCACCTTGCAATGTGGAGATATTACTGTTTGTGCATTTACAATATTCATTGATTTTTGCCATTGAAAAACATGTTTTTCATATACCAGAAATGTTTGAAGCTACTGACTGAATGAAAGGAGCTGGCATCTCACTCTCTTTGAATCTTCTTTATCATGCTAGGATTAACAGGAAAAAGCTAAAAATTTCAGAATTGCACCGTGCAATGTGGAGATATTACTGTTTGTGCATTTACAATATTCATTGATTTTTGCCATTGAAAAACATGTTTTTCATATACCAGAAATGTTTGAAGCTACTGACTGAATGAAAGGAGCTGGCATCTCACTCTGAATCTTCTTTATCATGCTAGGATTAGCAGGAAAAAGCAAAAAATTTCAGAATTGCACCTTGCAATGTGGAGATATTACTGTTTGTGCATTTACAATATTCATTGATTTTTGCCATTGAAAAACATGTTTTTCATATACCAGAAATGTTTGAAGCTACTGACTGAATTAAAGGAGCTGGCATCTCACTCTCTTTGAATCTTCTTTATCATGCTAGGATTAACAGGAAAAAGCTAAAAATTTCAGAATTGCACCGTGCAATGTGGAGATATTACTGTTTGTGCATTTACAATATTCATTGATTTTTGCCATTGAAAAACATGTTTTTCATATACCAGAAATGTTTGAAGCTACTGACTGAATGAAAGGAGCTGGCATCTCACTCTCTTTGAATCTTCTTTATCATGCTAGGATTAACAGGAAAAAGCAAAAAATTTCAGAATTGCACCTTGCAATGTGGAGATATTACTGTTTGTGCATTTACAATATTCATTGATTTTTGCCATTGAAAAACATGTTTTTCATATACCAGAAATGTTTGAAGCTACTGACAATGAAAGGAGCTGGCATCTCACTCTCTTTGAATCTTTATCATGCTAGGATTAACAGGAAAAAGCTAAAAATTTCAGAATTGCACCGTGCAATGTTGAGATATTACTGTTTGTGCATTTACAATATTCATTGATTTTTGCCATTGAAAAACATGTTTTTCATATACCAGAAATGTTTGAAGCTACTGACTGAATGAAAGGAGCTGGCATCTCACTCTCTTTGAATCTTCTTTATCATGCTAGGATTAGCAGGAAAAAGCAAAAAATTTCAGAATTGCACCTTGCAATGTGGAGATATTACTGTTTGTGCATTTACAATATTCATTGATTTTTGCCATTGAAAAACATGTTTTTCATATACCAGAAATGTTTGAAGCTACTGACTGAATGAAAGGAGCTGGCATCTCACTCTCTTTGAATCTTCTTTATCATGCTAGGATTAACAGGAAAAAGCAAAAAATTTCATAATTGCACCGTGCAATGTGGAGATATTACTGTTTGTGCATTTACAATATTCATTGATTTTTGCCATTGAAAAACATGTTTTTCATATACCAGAAATGTTTGAAGCTACTGACTGAATGAAAGGAGCTGGCATCTCACTCTCTTTGAATCTTCTTTATCATGCTAGGATTAGCAGGAAAAAGCAAAAAATTTCAGAATTGCACCTTGCAATGTGGAGATATTACTGTTTGTGCATTTACAATATTCATTGATTTTTGCCATTGAAAAACATGTTTTTCATATACCAGAAATGTTTGAAGCTACTGACTGAATGAAAGGAGCTGGCATCTCACTCTCTTTGAATCTTCTTTATCATGCTAGGATTAACAGGAAAAAGCTAAAAATTTCAGAATTGCACCGTGCAATGTGGAGATATTACTGTTTGTGCATTTACAATATTCATTGATTTTTGCCATTGAAAAACATGTTTTTCATATACCAGAAATGTTTGAAGCTACTGACTGAATGAAAGGAGCTGGCATCTCACTCTGAATCTTCTTTATCATGCTAGGATTAGCAGGAAAAAGCAAAAAATTTCAGAATTGCACCTTGCAATGTGGAGATATTACTGTTTGTGCATTTACAATATTCATTGATTTTTGCCATTGAAAAACATGTTTTTCATATACCAGAAATGTTTGAAGCTACTGACTGAATTAAAGGAGCTGGCATCTCACTCTCTTTGAATCTTCTTTATCATGCTAGGATTAACAGGAAAAAGCTAAAAATTTCAGAATTGCACCGTGCAATGTGGAGATATTACTGTTTGTGCATTTACAATATTCATTGATTTTTGCCATTGAAAAACATGTTTTTCATATACCAGAAATGTTTGAAGCTACTGACTGAATGAAAGGAGCTGGCATCTCACTCTCTTTGAATCTTCTTTATCATGCTAGGATTAACAGGAAAAAGCAAAAAATTTCAGAATTGCACCTTGCAATGTGGAGATATTACTGTTTGTGCATTTACAATATTCATTGATTTTTGCCATTGAAAAACATGTTTTTCATATACCAGAAATGTTTGAAGCTACTGACAATGAAAGGAGCTGGCATCTCACTCTCTTTGAATCTTTATCATGCTAGGATTAACAGGAAAAAGCTAAAAATTTCAGAATTGCACCGTGCAATGTTGAGATATTACTGTTTGTGCATTTACAATATTCATTGATTTTTGCCATTGAAAAACATGTTTTTCATATACCAGAAATGTTTGAAGCTACTGACTGAATGAAAGGAGCTGGCATCTCACTCTCTTTGAATCTTCTTTATCATGCTAGGATTAGCAGGAAAAAGCAAAAAATTTCAGAATTGCACCTTGCAATGTGGAGATATTACTGTTTGTGCATTTACAATATTCATTGATTTTTGCCATTGAAAAACATGTTTTTCATATACCAGAAATGTTTGAAGCTACTGACTGAATGAAAGGAGCTGGCATCTCACTCTCTTTGAATCTTCTTTATCATGCTAGGATTAACAGGAAAAAGCAAAAAATTTCAGAATTGCACCTTGCAATGTGGAGATATTACTGTTTGTGCATTTACAATATTCATTGATTTTTGCCATTGAAAAACATGTTTTTCATATACCAGAAATGTTTGAAGCTACTGACTGAATGAAAGGAGCTGGCATCTCACTCTCTTTGAATCTTCTTTATCATGCTAGGATTAACAGGAAAAAGCTAAAAATTTCAGAATTGCACCGTGCAATGTTGAGATATTACTGTTTGTGCATTTACAATATTCATTGATTTTTGCCATTGAAAAACATGTTTTTCATATACCAGAAATGTTTGAAGCTACTGACTGAATGAAAGGAGCTGGCATCTCACTCTCTTTGAATCTTCTTTATCATGCTAGGATTAGCAGGAAAAAGCAAAAAATTTCATAATTGCACCTTGCAATGTGGAGATATTACTGTTTGTGCATTTACAATATTCATTGATTTTTGCCATTGAAAAACATGTTTTTCATATACCAGAAATGTTTGAAGCTACTGACTGAATGAAAGGAGCTGGCATCTCACTCTCTTTGAATCTTCTTTATCATGCTAGGATTAACAGGAAAAAGCTAAAAATTTCAGAATTGCACCGTGCAATGTGGAGATATTACTGTTTGTGCATTTACAATATTCATTGATTTTTGCCATTGAAAAACATGTTTTTCATATACCAGAAATGTTTGAAGCTACTGACTGAATGAAAGGAGCTGGCATCTCACTCTCTTTGAATCTTCTTTATCATGCTAGGATTAGCAGGAAAAAGCAAAAAATTTCAGAATTGCACCTTGCAATGTGGAGATATTACTGTTTGTGCATTTACAATATTCATTGATTTTTGCCATTGAAAAACATGTTTTTCATATACCAGAAATGTTTGAAGCTACTGACTGAATGAAAGGAGCTGGCATCTCACTCTCTTTGAATCTTCTTTATCATGCTAGGATTAACAGGAAAAAGCAAAAAATTTCAGAATTGCACCTTGCAATGTGGAGATATTACTGTTTGTGCATTTACAATATTCATTGATTTTTGCCATTGAAAAACATGTTTTTCATATACCAGAAATGTTTGAAGCTACTGACTGAATGAAAGGAGCTGGCATCTCACTCTCTTTGAATCTTCTTTATCATGCTAGGATTAGCAGGAAAAAGCAAAAAATTTCAGAATTGCACCTTGCAATGTGGAGATATTACTGTTTGTGCATTTACAATATTCATTGATTTTTGCCATTGAAAAACATGTTTTTCATATACCAGAAATGTTTGAAGCTACTGACTGAATGAAAGGAGCTGGCATCTCACTCTCTTTGAATCTTCTTTGTCATGCTAGGATGAACAGGAAAAAGCTAAAAATTTCAGAATTGCACCGTGCAATGTGGAGATATTACTGTTTGTGCATTTACAATATTCATTGATTTTTGCCATTGAAAAACATGTTTTTCATATACCAGAAATGTTTGAAGCTACTGACTGAATGAAAGGAGCTGGCATCTCACTCTCTTTGAATCTTCTTTATCATGCTAGGATTAACAGGAAAAAGCAAAAAATTTCAGAATTGCACCTTGCAATGTGGAGATATTACTGTTTGTGCATTTACAATATTCATTGATTTTTGCCATTGAAAAACATGTTTTTCATATACCAGAAATGTTTGAAGCTACTGACTGAATGAAAGGAGCTGGCATCTCACTCTCTTTGAATCTTCTTTATCATGCTAGGATTAACAGGAAAAAGCTAAAAATTTCAGAATTGCACCGTGCAATGTGGAGATATTACTGTTTGTGCATTTACAATATTCATTGATTTTTGCCATTGAAAAACATGTTTTTCATATACCAGAAATGTTTGAAGCTACTGACTGAATGAAAGGAGCTGGCATCTCACTCTGAATCTTCTTTATCATGCTAGGATTAGCAGGAAAAAGCAAAAAATTTCAGAATTGCACCTTGCAATGTGGAGATATTACTGTTTGTGCATTTACAATATTCATTGATTTTTGCCATTGAAAAACATGTTTTTCATATACCAGAAATGTTTGAAGCTACTGACTGAATTAAAGGAGCTGGCATCTCACTCTCTTTGAATCTTCTTTATCATGCTAGGATTAACAGGAAAAAGCTAAAAATTTCAGAATTGCACCGTGCAATGTGGAGATATTACTGTTTGTGCATTTACAATATTCATTGATTTTTGCCATTGAAAAACATGTTTTTCATATACCAGAAATGTTTGAAGCTACTGACTGAATGAAAGGAGCTGGCATCTCACTCTCTTTGAATCTTCTTTATCATGCTAGGATTAACAGGAAAAAGCAAAAAATTTCAGAATTGCACCTTGCAATGTGGAGATATTACTGTTTGTGCATTTACAATATTCATTGATTTTTGCCATTGAAAAACATGTTTTTCATATACCAGAAATGTTTGAAGCTACTGACAATGAAAGGAGCTGGCATCTCACTCTCTTTGAATCTTTATCATGCTAGGATTAACAGGAAAAAGCTAAAAATTTCAGAATTGCACCGTGCAATGTTGAGATATTACTGTTTGTGCATTTACAATATTCATTGATTTTTGCCATTGAAAAACATGTTTTTCATATACCAGAAATGTTTGAAGCTACTGACTGAATGAAAGGAGCTGGCATCTCACTCTCTTTGAATCTTCTTTATCATGCTAGGATTAGCAGGAAAAAGCAAAAAATTTCAGAATTGCACCTTGCAATGTGGAGATATTACTGTTTGTGCATTTACAATATTCATTGATTTTTGCCATTGAAAAACATGTTTTTCATATACCAGAAATGTTTGAAGCTACTGACTGAATGAAAGGAGCTGGCATCTCACTCTCTTTGAATCTTCTTTATCATGCTAGGATTAACAGGAAAAAGCAAAAAATTTCATAATTGCACCGTGCAATGTGGAGATATTACTGTTTGTGCATTTACAATATTCATTGATTTTTGCCATTGAAAAACATGTTTTTCATATACCAGAAATGTTTGAAGCTACTGACTGAATGAAAGGAGCTGGCATCTCACTCTCTTTGAATCTTCTTTATCATGCTAGGATTAGCAGGAAAAAGCAAAAAATTTCAGAATTGCACCTTGCAATGTGGAGATATTACTGTTTGTGCATTTACAATATTCATTGATTTTTGCCATTGAAAAACATGTTTTTCATATACCAGAAATGTTTGAAGCTACTGACTGAATGAAAGGAGCTGGCATCTCACTCTCTTTGAATCTTCTTTATCATGCTAGGATTAACAGGAAAAAGCTAAAAATTTCAGAATTGCACCGTGCAATGTGGAGATATTACTGTTTGTGCATTTACAATATTCATTGATTTTTGCCATTGAAAAACATGTTTTTCATATACCAGAAATGTTTGAAGCTACTGACTGAATGAAAGGAGCTGGCATCTCACTCTGAATCTTCTTTATCATGCTAGGATTAGCAGGAAAAAGCAAAAAATTTCAGAATTGCACCTTGCAATGTGGAGATATTACTGTTTGTGCATTTACAATATTCATTGATTTTTGCCATTGAAAAACATGTTTTTCATATACCAGAAATGTTTGAAGCTACTGACTGAATTAAAGGAGCTGGCATCTCACTCTCTTTGAATCTTCTTTATCATGCTAGGATTAACAGGAAAAAGCTAAAAATTTCAGAATTGCACCGTGCAATGTGGAGATATTACTGTTTGTGCATTTACAATATTCATTGATTTTTGCCATTGAAAAACATGTTTTTCATATACCAGAAATGTTTGAAGCTACTGACTGAATGAAAGGAGCTGGCATCTCACTCTCTTTGAATCTTCTTTATCATGCTAGGATTAACAGGAAAAAGCAAAAAATTTCAGAATTGCACCTTGCAATGTGGAGATATTACTGTTTGTGCATTTACAATATTCATTGATTTTTGCCATTGAAAAACATGTTTTTCATATACCAGAAATGTTTGAAGCTACTGACAATGAAAGGAGCTGGCATCTCACTCTCTTTGAATCTTTATCATGCTAGGATTAACAGGAAAAAGCTAAAAATTTCAGAATTGCACCGTGCAATGTTGAGATATTACTGTTTGTGCATTTACAATATTCATTGATTTTTGCCATTGAAAAACATGTTTTTCATATACCAGAAATGTTTGAAGCTACTGACTGAATGAAAGGAGCTGGCATCTCACTCTCTTTGAATCTTCTTTATCATGCTAGGATTAGCAGGAAAAAGCAAAAAATTTCAGAATTGCACCTTGCAATGTGGAGATATTACTGTTTGTGCATTTACAATATTCATTGATTTTTGCCATTGAAAAACATGTTTTTCATATACCAGAAATGTTTGAAGCTACTGACTGAATGAAAGGAGCTGGCATCTCACTCTCTTTGAATCTTCTTTATCATGCTAGGATTAACAGGAAAAAGCAAAAAATTTCAGAATTGCACCTTGCAATGTGGAGATATTACTGTTTGTGCATTTACAATATTCATTGATTTTTGCCATTGAAAAACATGTTTTTCATATACCAGAAATGTTTGAAGCTACTGACTGAATGAAAGGAGCTGGCATCTCACTCTCTTTGAATCTTCTTTATCATGCTAGGATTAACAGGAAAAAGCTAAAAATTTCAGAATTGCACCGTGCAATGTTGAGATATTACTGTTTGTGCATTTACAATATTCATTGATTTTTGCCATTGAAAAACATGTTTTTCATATACCAGAAATGTTTGAAGCTACTGACTGAATGAAAGGAGCTGGCATCTCACTCTCTTTGAATCTTCTTTATCATGCTAGGATTAGCAGGAAAAAGCAAAAAATTTCATAATTGCACCTTGCAATGTGGAGATATTACTGTTTGTGCATTTACAATATTCATTGATTTTTGCCATTGAAAAACATGTTTTTCATATACCAGAAATGTTTGAAGCTACTGACTGAATGAAAGGAGCTGGCATCTCACTCTCTTTGAATCTTCTTTATCATGCTAGGATTAACAGGAAAAAGCTAAAAATTTCAGAATTGCACCGTGCAATGTGGAGATATTACTGTTTGTGCATTTACAATATTCATTGATTTTTGCCATTGAAAAACATGTTTTTCATATACCAGAAATGTTTGAAGCTACTGACTGAATGAAAGGAGCTGGCATCTCACTCTCTTTGAATCTTCTTTATCATGCTAGGATTAGCAGGAAAAAGCAAAAAATTTCAGAATTGCACCTTGCAATGTGGAGATATTACTGTTTGTGCATTTACAATATTCATTGATTTTTGCCATTGAAAAACATGTTTTTCATATACCAGAAATGTTTGAAGCTACTGACTGAATGAAAGGAGCTGGCATCTCACTCTCTTTGAATCTTCTTTATCATGCTAGGATTAACAGGAAAAAGCAAAAAATTTCAGAATTGCACCTTGCAATGTGGAGATATTACTGTTTGTGCATTTACAATATTCATTGATTTTTGCCATTGAAAAACATGTTTTTCATATACCAGAAATGTTTGAAGCTACTGACTGAATGAAAGGAGCTGGCATCTCACTCTCTTTGAATCTTCTTTATCATGCTAGGATTAGCAGGAAAAAGCAAAAAATTTCAGAATTGCACCTTGCAATGTGGAGATATTACTGTTTGTGCATTTACAATATTCATTGATTTTTGCCATTGAAAAACATGTTTTTCATATACCAGAAATGTTTGAAGCTACTGACTGAATGAAAGGAGCTGGCATCTCACTCTCTTTGAATCTTCTTTGTCATGCTAGGATGAACAGGAAAAAGCTAAAAATTTCAGAATTGCACCGTGCAATGTGGAGATATTACTGTTTGTGCATTTACAATATTCATTGATTTTTGCCATTGAAAAACATGTTTTTCATATACCAGAAATGTTTGAAGCTACTGACTGAATGAAAGGAGCTGGCATCTCACTCTCTTTGAATCTTCTTTATCATGCTAGGATTAACAGGAAAAAGCAAAAAATTTCAGAATTGCACCTTGCAATGTGGAGATATTACTGTTTGTGCATTTACAATATTCATTGATTTTTGCCATTGAAAAACATGTTTTTCATATACCAGAAATGTTTGAAGCTACTGACTGAATGAAAGGAGCTGGCATCTCACTCTCTTTGAATCTTCTTTATCATGCTAGGATTAACAGGAAAAAGCTAAAAATTTCAGAATTGCACCGTGCAATGTGGAGATATTACTGTTTGTGCATTTACAATATTCATTGATTTTTGCCATTGAAAAACATGTTTTTCATATACCAGAAATGTTTGAAGCTACTGACTGAATGAAAGGAGCTGGCATCTCACTCTGAATCTTCTTTATCATGCTAGGATTAGCAGGAAAAAGCAAAAAATTTCAGAATTGCACCTTGCAATGTGGAGATATTACTGTTTGTGCATTTACAATATTCATTGATTTTTGCCATTGAAAAACATGTTTTTCATATACCAGAAATGTTTGAAGCTACTGACTGAATGAAAGGAGCTGGCATCTCACTCTCTTTGAATCTTCTTTATCATGCTAGGATTAACAGGAAAAAGCTAAAAATTTCAGAATTGCACCGTGCAATGTGGAGATATTACTGTTTTTGCATTTACAATATTCATTGATTTTTGCCATTGAAAAACATGTTTTTCATATACCAGAAATGTTTGAAGCTACTGACTGAATGAAAGGAGCTGGCATCTCACTCTCTTTGAATCTTCTTTATCATGCTAGGATTAGCAGGAAAAAGCAAAAAATTTCAGAATTGCACCTTGCAATGTGGAGATATTACTGTTTGTGCATTTACAATATTCATTGATTTTTGCCATTGAAAAACATGTTTTTCATATACCAGAAATGTTTGAAGCTACTGACTGAATGAAAGGAGCTGGCATCTCACTCTCTTTGAATCTTCTTTATCATGCTAGGATTAGCAGGAAAAAGCAAAAAATTTCAGAATTGCACCTTGCAATGTGGAGATATTACTGTTTGTGCATTTACAATATTCATTGATTTTTGCCATTGAAAAACATGTTTTTCATATACCAGAAATGTTTGAAGCTACTGACTGAATGAAAGGAGCTGGCATCTCACTCTCTTTGAATCTTCTTTATCATGCTAGGATTAACAGGAAAAAGCAAAAAATTTCAGAATTGCACCTTGCAATGTGGAGATATTACTGTTTGTGCATTTACAATATTCATTGATTTTTGCCATTGAAAAACATGTTTTTCATATACCAGAAATGTTTGAAGCTACTGACTGAATGAAAGGAGCTGGCATCTCACTCTCTTTGAATCTTCTTTATCATGCTAGGATTAGCAGGAAAAAGCAAAAAATTTCAGAATTGCACCTTGCAATGTGGAGATATTACTGTTTGTGCATTTACAATATTCATTGATTTTTGCCATTGAAAAACATGTTTTTCATATACCAGAAATGTTTGAAGCTACTGACTGAATGAAAGGAGCTGGCATCTCACTCTCTTTGAATCTTCTTTGTCATGCTAGGATGAACAGGAAAAAGCTAAAAATTTCAGAATTGCACCGTGCAATGTGGAGATATTACTGTTTGTGCATTTACAATATTCATTGATTTTTGCCATTGAAAAACATGTTTTTCATATACCAGAAATGTTTGAAGCTACTGACTGAATGAAAGGAGCTGGCATCTCACTCTCTTTGAATCTTCTTTATCATGCTAGGATTAACAGGAAAAAGCAAAAAATTTCAGAATTGCACCTTGCAATGTGGAGATATTACTGTTTGTGCATTTACAATATTCATTGATTTTTGCCATTGAAAAACATGTTTTTCATATACCAGAAATGTTTGAAGCTACTGACTGAATGAAAGGAGCTGGCATCTCACTCTCTTTGAATCTTCTTTATCATGCTAGGATTAACAGGAAAAAGCTAAAAATTTCAGAATTGCACCGTGCAATGTGGAGATATTACTGTTTGTGCATTTACAATATTCATTGATTTTTGCCATTGAAAAACATGTTTTTCATATACCAGAAATGTTTGAAGCTACTGACTGAATGAAAGGAGCTGGCATCTCACTCTCTTTGAATCTTCTTTATCATGCTAGGATTAACAGGAAAAAGCAAAAAATTTCAGAATTGCACCTTGCAATGTGGAGATATTACTGTTTGTGCATTTACAATATTCATTGATTTTTGCCATTGAAAAACATGTTTTTCATATACCAGAAATGTTTGAAGCTACTGACTGAATGAAAGGAGCTGGCATCTCACTCTCTTTGAATCTTCTTTATCATGCTAGGATTAACAGGAAAAAGCTAAAAATTTCAGAATTGCACCGTGCAATGTTGAGATATTACTGTTTGTGCATTTACAATATTCATTGATTTTTGCCATTGAAAAACATGTTTTTCATATACCAGAAATGTTTGAAGCTACTGACTGAATGAAAGGAGCTGGCATCTCACTCTCTTTGAATCTTCTTTATCATGCTAGGATTAACAGGAAAAAGCAAAAAATTTCAGAATTGCACCTTGCAATGTGGAGATATTACTGTTTGTGCATTTACAATATTCATTGATTTTTGCCATTGAAAAACATGTTTTTCATATACCAGAAATGTTTGAAGCTACTGACAATGAAAGGAGCTGGCATCTCACTCTCTTTGAATCTTTATCATGCTAGGATTAACAGGAAAAAGCTAAAAATTTCAGAATTGCACCGTGCAATGTTGAGATATTACTGTTTGTGCATTTACAATATTCATTGATTTTTGCCATTGAAAAACATGTTTTTCATATACCAGAAATGTTTGAAGCTACTGACTGAATGAAAGGAGCTGGCATCTCACTCTCTTTGAATCTTCTTTATCATGCTAGGATTAGCAGGAAAAAGCAAAAAATTTCAGAATTGCACCTTGCAATGTGGAGATATTACTGTTTGTGCATTTACAATATTCATTGATTTTTGCCATTGAAAAACATGTTTTTCATATACCAGAAATGTTTGAAGCTACTGACTGAATGAAAGGAGCTGGCATCTCACTCTCTTTGAATCTTCTTTATCATGCTAGGATTAACAGGAAAAAGCAAAAAATTTCAGAATTGCACCTTGCAATGTGGAGATATTACTGTTTGTGCATTTACAATATTCATTGATTTTTGCCATTGAAAAACATGTTTTTCATATACCAGAAATGTTTGAAGCTACTGACTGAATGAAAGGAGCTGGCATCTCACTCTCTTTGAATCTTCTTTATCATGCTAGGATTAACAGGAAAAAGCTAAAAATTTCAGAATTGCACCGTGCAATGTTGAGATATTACTGTTTGTGCATTTACAATATTCATTGATTTTTGCCATTGAAAAACATGTTTTTCATATACCAGAAATGTTTGAAGCTACTGACTGAATGAAAGGAGCTGGCATCTCACTCTCTTTGAATCTTCTTTATCATGCTAGGATTAGCAGGAAAAAGCAAAAAATTTCATAATTGCACCTTGCAATGTGGAGATATTACTGTTTGTGCATTTACAATATTCATTGATTTTTGCCATTGAAAAACATGTTTTTCATATACCAGAAATGTTTGAAGCTACTGACTGAATGAAAGGAGCTGGCATCTCACTCTCTTTGAATCTTCTTTATCATGCTAGGATTAACAGGAAAAAGCTAAAAATTTCAGAATTGCACCGTGCAATGTGGAGATATTACTGTTTGTGCATTTACAATATTCATTGATTTTTGCCATTGAAAAACATGTTTTTCATATACCAGAAATGTTTGAAGCTACTGACTGAATGAAAGGAGCTGGCATCTCACTCTCTTTGAATCTTCTTTATCATGCTAGGATTAGCAGGAAAAAGCAAAAAATTTCAGAATTGCACCTTGCAATGTGGAGATATTACTGTTTGTGCATTTACAATATTCATTGATTTTTGCCATTGAAAAACATGTTTTTCATATACCAGAAATGTTTGAAGCTACTGACTGAATGAAAGGAGCTGGCATCTCACTCTCTTTGAATCTTCTTTATCATGCTAGGATTAACAGGAAAAAGCAAAAAATTTCAGAATTGCACCTTGCAATGTGGAGATATTACTGTTTGTGCATTTACAATATTCATTGATTTTTGCCATTGAAAAACATGTTTTTCATATACCAGAAATGTTTGAAGCTACTGACTGAATGAAAGGAGCTGGCATCTCACTCTCTTTGAATCTTCTTTATCATGCTAGGATTAGCAGGAAAAAGCAAAAAATTTCAGAATTGCACCTTGCAATGTGGAGATATTACTGTTTGTGCATTTACAATATTCATTGATTTTTGCCATTGAAAAACATGTTTTTCATATACCAGAAATGTTTGAAGCTACTGACTGAATGAAAGGAGCTGGCATCTCACTCTCTTTGAATCTTCTTTGTCATGCTAGGATGAACAGGAAAAAGCTAAAAATTTCAGAATTGCACCGTGCAATGTGGAGATATTACTGTTTGTGCATTTACAATATTCATTGATTTTTGCCATTGAAAAACATGTTTTTCATATACCAGAAATGTTTGAAGCTACTGACTGAATGAAAGGAGCTGGCATCTCACTCTCTTTGAATCTTCTTTATCATGCTAGGATTAACAGGAAAAAGCAAAAAATTTCAGAATTGCACCTTGCAATGTGGAGATATTACTGTTTGTGCATTTACAATATTCATTGATTTTTGCCATTGAAAAACATGTTTTTCATATACCAGAAATGTTTGAAGCTACTGACTGAATGAAAGGAGCTGGCATCTCACTCTCTTTGAATCTTCTTTATCATGCTAGGATTAACAGGAAAAAGCTAAAAATTTCAGAATTGCACCGTGCAATGTGGAGATATTACTGTTTGTGCATTTACAATATTCATTGATTTTTGCCATTGAAAAACATGTTTTTCATATACCAGAAATGTTTGAAGCTACTGACTGAATGAAAGGAGCTGGCATCTCACTCTCTTTGAATCTTCTTTATCATGCTAGGATTAACAGGAAAAAGCTAAAAATTTCAGAATTGCACCGTGCAATGTGGAGATATTACTGTTTTTGCATTTACAATATTCATTGATTTTTGCCATTGAAAAACATGTTTTTCATATACCAGAAATGTTTGAAGCTACTGACTGAATGAAAGGAGCTGGCATCTCACTCTCTTTGAATCTTCTTTATCATGCTAGGATTAGCAGGAAAAAGCAAAAAATTTCAGAATTGCACCTTGCAATGTGGAGATATTACTGTTTGTGCATTTACAATATTCATTGATTTTTGCCATTGAAAAACATGTTTTTCATATACCAGAAATGTTTGAAGCTACTGACTGAATGAAAGGAGCTGGCATCTCACTCTCTTTGAATCTTCTTTATCATGCTAGGATTAACAGGAAAAAGCTAAAAATTTCAGAATTGCACCGTGCAATGTGGAGATATTACTGTTTGTGCATTTACAATATTCATTGATTTTTGCCATTGAAAAACATGTTTTTCATATACCAGAAATGTTTGAAGCTACTGACTGAATGAAAGGAGCTGGCATCTCACTCTCTTTGAATCTTCTTTATCATGCTAGGATTAGCAGGAAAAAGCAAAAAATTTCAGAATTGCACCTTGCAATGTGGAGATATTACTGTTTGTGCATTTACAATATTCATTGATTTTTGCCATTGAAAAACATGTTTTTCATATACCAGAAATGTTTGAAGCTACTGACTGAATGAAAGGAGCTGGCATCTCACTCTCTTTGAATCTTCTTTATCATGCTAGGATTAACAGGAAAAAGCTAAAAATTTCAGAATTGCACCGTGCAATGTGGAGATATTACTGTTTGTGCATTTACAATATTCATTGATTTTTGCCATTGAAAAACATGTTTTTCATATACCAGAAATGTTTGAAGCTACTGACTGAATGAAAGGAGCTGGCATCTCACTCTCTTTGAATCTTCTTTATCATGCTAGGATTAGCAGGAAAAAGCAAAAAATTTCAGAATTGCACCTTGCAATGTGGAGATATTACTGTTTGTGCATTTACAATATTCATTGATTTTTGCCATTGAAAAACATGTTTTTCATATACCAGAAATGTTTGAAGCTACTGACTGAATGAAAGGAGCTGGCATCTCACTCTCTTTGAATCTTCTTTATCATGCTAGGATTAACAGGAAAAAGCAAAAAATTTCAGAATTGCACCTTGCAATGTGGAGATATTACTGTTTGTGCATTTACAATATTCATTGATTTTTGCCATTGAAAAACATGTTTTTCATATACCAGAAATGTTTGAAGCTACTGACTGAATGAAAGGAGCTGGCATCTCACTCTCTTTGAATCTTCTTTATCATGCTAGGATTAGCAGGAAAAAGCAAAAAATTTCAGAATTGCACCTTGCAATGTGGAGATATTACTGTTTGTGCATTTACAATATTCATTGATTTTTGCCATTGAAAAACATGTTTTTCATATACCAGAAATGTTTGAAGCTACTGACTGAATGAAAGGAGCTGGCATCTCACTCTCTTTGAATCTTCTTTGTCATGCTAGGATGAACAGGAAAAAGCTAAAAATTTCAGAATTGCACCGTGCAATGTGGAGATATTACTGTTTGTGCATTTACAATATTCATTGATTTTTGCCATTGAAAAACATGTTTTTCATATACCAGAAATGTTTGAAGCTACTGACTGAATGAAAGGAGCTGGCATCTCACTCTCTTTGAATCTTCTTTATCATGCTAGGATTAACAGGAAAAAGCAAAAAATTTCAGAATTGCACCTTGCAATGTGGAGATATTACTGTTTGTGCATTTACAATATTCATTGATTTTTGCCATTGAAAAACATGTTTTTCATATACCAGAAATGTTTGAAGCTACTGACTGAATGAAAGGAGCTGGCATCTCACTCTCTTTGAATCTTCTTTATCATGCTAGGATTAACAGGAAAAAGCTAAAAATTTCAGAATTGCACCGTGCAATGTGGAGATATTACTGTTTGTGCATTTACAATATTCATTGATTTTTGCCATTGAAAAACATGTTTTTCATATACCAGAAATGTTTGAAGCTACTGACTGAATGAAAGGAGCTGGCATCTCACTCTCTTTGAATCTTCTTTATCATGCTAGGATTAACAGGAAAAAGCTAAAAATTTCAGAATTGCACCGTGCAATGTGGAGATATTACTGTTTTTGCATTTACAATATTCATTGATTTTTGCCATTGAAAAACATGTTTTTCATATACCAGAAATGTTTGAAGCTACTGACTGAATGAAAGGAGCTGGCATCTCACTCTCTTTGAATCTTCTTTATCATGCTAGGATTAGCAGGAAAAAGCAAAAAATTTCAGAATTGCACCTTGCAATGTGGAGATATTACTGTTTGTGCATTTACAATATTCATTGATTTTTGCCATTGAAAAACATGTTTTTCATATACCAGAAATGTTTGAAGCTACTGACTGAATGAAAGGAGCTGGCATCTCACTCTCTTTGAATCTTCTTTATCATGCTAGGATTAACAGGAAAAAGCTAAAAATTTCAGAATTGCACCGTGCAATGTGGAGATATTACTGTTTGTGCATTTACAATATTCATTGATTTTTGCCATTGAAAAACATGTTTTTCATATACCAGAAATGTTTGAAGCTACTGACTGAATGAAAGGAGCTGGCATCTCACTCTCTTTGAATCTTCTTTATCATGCTAGGATTAGCAGGAAAAAGCAAAAAATTTCAGAATTGCACCTTGCAATGTGGAGATATTACTGTTTGTGCATTTACAATATTCATTGATTTTTGCCATTGAAAAACATGTTTTTCATATACCAGAAATGTTTGAAGCTACTGACTGAATGAAAGGAGCTGGCATCTCACTCTCTTTGAATCTTCTTTATCATGCTAGGATTAACAGGAAAAAGCAAAAAATTTCAGAATTGCACCTTGCAATGTGGAGATATTACTGTTTGTGCATTTACAATATTCATTGATTTTTGCCATTGAAAAACATGTTTTTCATATACCAGAAATGTTTGAAGCTACTGACTGAATGAAAGGAGCTGGCATCTCACTCTCTTTGAATCTTCTTTATCATGCTAGGATTAGCAGGAAAAAGCAAAAAATTTCAGAATTGCACCTTGCAATGTGGAGATATTACTGTTTGTGCATTTACAATATTCATTGATTTTTGCCATTGAAAAACATGTTTTTCATATACCAGAAATGTTTGAAGCTACTGACTGAATGAAAGGAGCTGGCATCTCACTCTCTTTGAATCTTCTTTGTCATGCTAGGATGAACAGGAAAAAGCTAAAAATTTCAGAATTGCACCGTGCAATGTGGAGATATTACTGTTTGTGCATTTACAATATTCATTGATTTTTGCCATTGAAAAACATGTTTTTCATATACCAGAAATGTTTGAAGCTACTGACTGAATGAAAGGAGCTGGCATCTCACTCTCTTTGAATCTTCTTTATCATGCTAGGATTAACAGGAAAAAGCAAAAAATTTCAGAATTGCACCTTGCAATGTGGAGATATTACTGTTTGTGCATTTACAATATTCATTGATTTTTGCCATTGAAAAACATGTTTTTCATATACCAGAAATGTTTGAAGCTACTGACTGAATGAAAGGAGCTGGCATCTCACTCTCTTTGAATCTTCTTTATCATGCTAGGATTAACAGGAAAAAGCTAAAAATTTCAGAATTGCACCGTGCAATGTGGAGATATTACTGTTTGTGCATTTACAATATTCATTGATTTTTGCCATTGAAAAACATGTTTTTCATATACCAGAAATGTTTGAAGCTACTGACTGAATGAAAGGAGCTGGCATCTCACTCTCTTTGAATCTTCTTTATCATGCTAGGATTAACAGGAAAAAGCAAAAAATTTCAGAATTGCACCTTGCAATGTGGAGATATTACTGTTTGTGCATTTACAATATTCATTGATTTTTGCCATTGAAAAACATGTTTTTCATATACCAGAAATGTTTGAAGCTACTGACTGAATGAAAGGAGCTGGCATCTCACTCTCTTTGAATCTTCTTTATCATGCTAGGATTAACAGGAAAAAGCTAAAAATTTCAGAATTGCACCGTGCAATGTTGAGATATTACTGTTTGTGCATTTACAATATTCATTGATTTTTGCCATTGAAAAACATGTTTTTCATATACCAGAAATGTTTGAAGCTACTGACTGAATGAAAGGAGCTGGCATCTCACTCTCTTTGAATCTTCTTTATCATGCTAGGATTAACAGGAAAAAGCAAAAAATTTCAGAATTGCACCTTGCAATGTGGAGATATTACTGTTTGTGCATTTACAATATTCATTGATTTTTGCCATTGAAAAACATGTTTTTCATATACCAGAAATGTTTGAAGCTACTGACAATGAAAGGAGCTGGCATCTCACTCTCTTTGAATCTTTATCATGCTAGGATTAACAGGAAAAAGCTAAAAATTTCAGAATTGCACCGTGCAATGTTGAGATATTACTGTTTGTGCATTTACAATATTCATTGATTTTTGCCATTGAAAAACATGTTTTTCATATACCAGAAATGTTTGAAGCTACTGACTGAATGAAAGGAGCTGGCATCTCACTCTCTTTGAATCTTCTTTATCATGCTAGGATTAGCAGGAAAAAGCAAAAAATTTCAGAATTGCACCTTGCAATGTGGAGATATTACTGTTTGTGCATTTACAATATTCATTGATTTTTGCCATTGAAAAACATGTTTTTCATATACCAGAAATGTTTGAAGCTACTGACTGAATGAAAGGAGCTGGCATCTCACTCTCTTTGAATCTTCTTTATCATGCTAGGATTAACAGGAAAAAGCAAAAAATTTCAGAATTGCACCTTGCAATGTGGAGATATTACTGTTTGTGCATTTACAATATTCATTGATTTTTGCCATTGAAAAACATGTTTTTCATATACCAGAAATGTTTGAAGCTACTGACTGAATGAAAGGAGCTGGCATCTCACTCTCTTTGAATCTTCTTTATCATGCTAGGATTAACAGGAAAAAGCTAAAAATTTCAGAATTGCACCGTGCAATGTTGAGATATTACTGTTTGTGCATTTACAATATTCATTGATTTTTGCCATTGAAAAACATGTTTTTCATATACCAGAAATGTTTGAAGCTACTGACTGAATGAAAGGAGCTGGCATCTCACTCTCTTTGAATCTTCTTTATCATGCTAGGATTAGCAGGAAAAAGCAAAAAATTTCATAATTGCACCTTGCAATGTGGAGATATTACTGTTTGTGCATTTACAATATTCATTGATTTTTGCCATTGAAAAACATGTTTTTCATATACCAGAAATGTTTGAAGCTACTGACTGAATGAAAGGAGCTGGCATCTCACTCTCTTTGAATCTTCTTTATCATGCTAGGATTAACAGGAAAAAGCTAAAAATTTCAGAATTGCACCGTGCAATGTGGAGATATTACTGTTTGTGCATTTACAATATTCATTGATTTTTGCCATTGAAAAACATGTTTTTCATATACCAGAAATGTTTGAAGCTACTGACTGAATGAAAGGAGCTGGCATCTCACTCTCTTTGAATCTTCTTTATCATGCTAGGATTAGCAGGAAAAAGCAAAAAATTTCAGAATTGCACCTTGCAATGTGGAGATATTACTGTTTGTGCATTTACAATATTCATTGATTTTTGCCATTGAAAAACATGTTTTTCATATACCAGAAATGTTTGAAGCTACTGACTGAATGAAAGGAGCTGGCATCTCACTCTCTTTGAATCTTCTTTATCATGCTAGGATTAACAGGAAAAAGCAAAAAATTTCAGAATTGCACCTTGCAATGTGGAGATATTACTGTTTGTGCATTTACAATATTCATTGATTTTTGCCATTGAAAAACATGTTTTTCATATACCAGAAATGTTTGAAGCTACTGACTGAATGAAAGGAGCTGGCATCTCACTCTCTTTGAATCTTCTTTATCATGCTAGGATTAGCAGGAAAAAGCAAAAAATTTCAGAATTGCACCTTGCAATGTGGAGATATTACTGTTTGTGCATTTACAATATTCATTGATTTTTGCCATTGAAAAACATGTTTTTCATATACCAGAAATGTTTGAAGCTACTGACTGAATGAAAGGAGCTGGCATCTCACTCTCTTTGAATCTTCTTTGTCATGCTAGGATGAACAGGAAAAAGCTAAAAATTTCAGAATTGCACCGTGCAATGTGGAGATATTACTGTTTGTGCATTTACAATATTCATTGATTTTTGCCATTGAAAAACATGTTTTTCATATACCAGAAATGTTTGAAGCTACTGACTGAATGAAAGGAGCTGGCATCTCACTCTCTTTGAATCTTCTTTATCATGCTAGGATTAACAGGAAAAAGCAAAAAATTTCAGAATTGCACCTTGCAATGTGGAGATATTACTGTTTGTGCATTTACAATATTCATTGATTTTTGCCATTGAAAAACATGTTTTTCATATACCAGAAATGTTTGAAGCTACTGACTGAATGAAAGGAGCTGGCATCTCACTCTCTTTGAATCTTCTTTATCATGCTAGGATTAACAGGAAAAAGCTAAAAATTTCAGAATTGCACCGTGCAATGTGGAGATATTACTGTTTGTGCATTTACAATATTCATTGATTTTTGCCATTGAAAAACATGTTTTTCATATACCAGAAATGTTTGAAGCTACTGACTGAATGAAAGGAGCTGGCATCTCACTCTGAATCTTCTTTATCATGCTAGGATTAGCAGGAAAAAGCAAAAAATTTCAGAATTGCACCTTGCAATGTGGAGATATTACTGTTTGTGCATTTACAATATTCATTGATTTTTGCCATTGAAAAACATGTTTTTCATATACCAGAAATGTTTGAAGCTACTGACTGAATGAAAGGAGCTGGCATCTCACTCTCTTTGAATCTTCTTTATCATGCTAGGATTAACAGGAAAAAGCTAAAAATTTCAGAATTGCACCGTGCAATGTGGAGATATTACTGTTTTTGCATTTACAATATTCATTGATTTTTGCCATTGAAAAACATGTTTTTCATATACCAGAAATGTTTGAAGCTACTGACTGAATGAAAGGAGCTGGCATCTCACTCTCTTTGAATCTTCTTTATCATGCTAGGATTAGCAGGAAAAAGCAAAAAATTTCAGAATTGCACCTTGCAACAATGTGGAGATATTACTGTTGTGCATTTACAATATTCATTGATTTTTGCCATTGAAAAACATGTTTTTCATATACCAGAAATGTTTGAAGCTACTGACTGAATGAAAGGAGCTGGCATCTCACTCTCTTTGAATCTTCTTTATCATGCTAGGATTAACAGGAAAAGCTAAAAATTTCAGAATTGCACCGTGCAATGTGGAGATATTACTGTTTGTGCATTTACAATATTCATTGATTTTTGCCATTGAAAAACATGTTTTTCATATACCAGAAATGTTTGAAGCTACTGACTGAATGAAAGGAGCTGGCATCTCACTCTCTTTGAATCTTCTTTATCATGCTAGGATTAGCAGGAAAAAGCAAAAAATTTCAGAATTGCACCTTGCAATGTGGAGATATTACTGTTTGTGCATTTACAATATTCATTGATTTTTGCCATTGAAAAACATGTTTTTCATATACCAGAAATGTTTGAAGCTACTGACTGAATGAAAGGAGCTGGCATCTCACTCTCTTTGAATCTTCTTTATCATGCTAGGATTAACAGGAAAAAGCAAAAATTTCAGAATTGCACCTTGCAATGTGGAGATATTACTGTTTGTGCATTTACAATATTCATTGATTTTTGCCATTGAAAAACATGTTTTTCATATACCAGAAATGTTTGAAGCTACTGACTGAATGAAAGGAGCTGGCATCTCACTCTCTTTGAATCTTCTTTATCATGCTAGGATTAGCAGGAAAAAGCAAAAAATTTCAGAATTGCACCTTGCAATGTGGAGATATTACTGTTTGTGCATTTACAATATTCATTGATTTTTGCCATTGAAAAACATGTTTTTCATATACCAGAAATGTTTGAAGCTACTGACTGAATGAAAGGAGCTGGCATCTCACTCTCTTTGAATCTTCTTTGTCATGCTAGGATGAACAGGAAAAAGCTAAAAATTTCAGAATTGCACCGTGCAATGTGGAGATATTACTGTTTGTGCATTTACAATATTCATTGATTTTTGCCATTGAAAAACATGTTTTTCATATACCAGAAATGTTTGAAGCTACTGACTGAATGAAAGGAGCTGGCATCTCACTCTCTTTGAATCTTCTTTATCATGCTAGGATTAACAGGAAAAAGCAAAAAATTTCAGAATTGCACCTTGCAATGTGGAGATATTACTGTTTGTGCATTTACAATATTCATTGATTTTTGCCATTGAAAAACATGTTTTTCATATACCAGAAATGTTTGAAGCTACTGACTGAATGAAAGGAGCTGGCATCTCACTCTCTTTGAATCTTCTTTATCATGCTAGGATTAACAGGAAAAAGCTAAAAATTTCAGAATTGCACCGTGCAATGTGGAGATATTACTGTTTGTGCATTTACAATATTCATTGATTTTTGC
This sequence comes from Phyllobates terribilis, assembly GCF_046119375.1. NCBI lineage: Eukaryota > Metazoa > Chordata > Amphibia > Anura > Dendrobatidae > Phyllobates > Phyllobates terribilis. The sequence goes on from NW_027369368.1 coordinate 32,388, forward strand.
CATTGAAAAACATGTTTTTCATATACCAGAAATGTTTGAAGCTACTGACTGAATGAAAGGAGCTGGCATCTCACTCTCTTTGAATCTTCTTTATCATGCTAGGATTAACAGGAAAAAGCAAAAAATTTCAGAATTGCACCTTGCAATGTGGAGATATTACTGTTTGTGCATTTACAATATTCATTGATTTTTGCCATTGAAAAACATGTTTTTCATATACCAGAAATGTTTGAAGCTACTGACTGAATGAAAGGAGCTGGCATCTCACTCTCTTTGAATCTTCTTTATCATGCTAGGATTAACAGGAAAAAGCTAAAAATTTCAGAATTGCACCGTGCAATGTTGAGATATTACTGTTTGTGCATTTACAATATTCATTGATTTTTGCCATTGAAAAACATGTTTTTCATATACCAGAAATGTTTGAAGCTACTGACTGAATGAAAGGAGCTGGCATCTCACTCTCTTTGAATCTTCTTTATCATGCTAGGATTAGCAGGAAAAAGCAAAAAATTTCATAATTGCACCTTGCAATGTGGAGATATTACTGTTTGTGCATTTACAATATTCATTGATTTTTGCCATTGAAAAACATGTTTTTCATATACCAGAAATGTTTGAAGCTACTGACTGAATGAAAGGAGCTGGCATCTCACTCTCTTTGAATCTTCTTTATCATGCTAGGATTAACAGGAAAAAGCTAAAAATTTCAGAATTGCACCGTGCAATGTGGAGATATTACTGTTTGTGCATTTACAATATTCATTGATTTTTGCCATTGAAAAACATGTTTTTCATATACCAGAAATGTTTGAAGCTACTGACTGAATGAAAGGAGCTGGCATCTCACTCTCTTTGAATCTTCTTTATCATGCTAGGATTAGCAGGAAAAAGCAAAAAATTTCAGAATTGCACCTTGCAATGTGGAGATATTACTGTTTGTGCATTTACAATATTCATTGATTTTTGCCATTGAAAAACATGTTTTTCATATACCAGAAATGTTTGAAGCTACTGACTGAATGAAAGGAGCTGGCATCTCACTCTCTTTGAATCTTCTTTATCATGCTAGGATTAACAGGAAAAAGCAAAAAATTTCAGAATTGCACCTTGCAATGTGGAGATATTACTGTTTGTGCATTTACAATATTCATTGATTTTTGCCATTGAAAAACATGTTTTTCATATACCAGAAATGTTTGAAGCTACTGACTGAATGAAAGGAGCTGGCATCTCACTCTCTTTGAATCTTCTTTATCATGCTAGGATTAGCAGGAAAAAGCAAAAAATTTCAGAATTGCACCTTGCAATGTGGAGATATTACTGTTTGTGCATTTACAATATTCATTGATTTTTGCCATTGAAAAACATGTTTTTCATATACCAGAAATGTTTGAAGCTACTGACTGAATGAAAGGAGCTGGCATCTCACTCTCTTTGAATCTTCTTTGTCATGCTAGGATGAACAGGAAAAAGCTAAAAATTTCAGAATTGCACCGTGCAATGTGGAGATATTACTGTTTGTGCATTTACAATATTCATTGATTTTTGCCATTGAAAAACATGTTTTTCATATACCAGAAATGTTTGAAGCTACTGACTGAATGAAAGGAGCTGGCATCTCACTCTCTTTGAATCTTCTTTATCATGCTAGGATTAACAGGAAAAAGCAAAAAATTTCAGAATTGCACCTTGCAATGTGGAGATATTACTGTTTGTGCATTTACAATATTCATTGATTTTTGCCATTGAAAAACATGTTTTTCATATACCAGAAATGTTTGAAGCTACTGACTGAATGAAAGGAGCTGGCATCTCACTCTCTTTGAATCTTCTTTATCATGCTAGGATTAACAGGAAAAAGCTAAAAATTTCAGAATTGCACCGTGCAATGTGGAGATATTACTGTTTGTGCATTTACAATATTCATTGATTTTTGCCATTGAAAAACATGTTTTTCATATACCAGAAATGTTTGAAGCTACTGACTGAATGAAAGGAGCTGGCATCTCACTCTGAATCTTCTTTATCATGCTAGGATTAGCAGGAAAAAGCAAAAAATTTCAGAATTGCACCTTGCAATGTGGAGATATTACTGTTTGTGCATTTACAATATTCATTGATTTTTGCCATTGAAAAACATGTTTTTCATATACCAGAAATGTTTGAAGCTACTGACTGAATGAAAGGAGCTGGCATCTCACTCTCTTTGAATCTTCTTTATCATGCTAGGATTAACAGGAAAAAGCTAAAAATTTCAGAATTGCACCGTGCAATGTGGAGATATTACTGTTTTTGCATTTACAATATTCATTGATTTTTGCCATTGAAAAACATGTTTTTCATATACCAGAAATGTTTGAAGCTACTGACTGAATGAAAGGAGCTGGCATCTCACTCTCTTTGAATCTTCTTTATCATGCTAGGATTAGCAGGAAAAAGCAAAAAATTTCAGAATTGCACCTTGCAATGTGGAGATATTACTGTTTGTGCATTTACAATATTCATTGATTTTTGCCATTGAAAAACATGTTTTTCATATACCAGAAATGTTTGAAGCTACTGACTGAATGAAAGGAGCTGGCATCTCACTCTCTTTGAATCTTCTTTATCATGCTAGGATTAACAGGAAAAAGCTAAAAATTTCAGAATTGCACCGTGCAATGTGGAGATATTACTGTTTGTGCATTTACAATATTCATTGATTTTTGCCATTGAAAAACATGTTTTTCATATACCAGAAATGTTTGAAGCTACTGACTGAATGAAAGGAGCTGGCATCTCACTCTCTTTGAATCTTCTTTATCATGCTAGGATTAGCAGGAAAAAGCAAAAAATTTCAGAATTGCACCTTGCAATGTGGAGATATTACTGTTTGTGCATTTACAATATTCATTGATTTTTGCCATTGAAAAACATGTTTTTCATATACCAGAAATGTTTGAAGCTACTGACTGAATGAAAGGAGCTGGCATCTCACTCTCTTTGAATCTTCTTTATCATGCTAGGATTAACAGGAAAAAGCAAAAAATTTCAGAATTGCACCTTGCAATGTGGAGATATTACTGTTTGTGCATTTACAATATTCATTGATTTTTGCCATTGAAAAACATGTTTTTCATATACCAGAAATGTTTGAAGCTACTGACTGAATGAAAGGAGCTGGCATCTCACTCTCTTTGAATCTTCTTTATCATGCTAGGATTAGCAGGAAAAAGCAAAAAATTTCAGAATTGCACCTTGCAATGTGGAGATATTACTGTTTGTGCATTTACAATATTCATTGATTTTTGCCATTGAAAAACATGTTTTTCATATACCAGAAATGTTTGAAGCTACTGACTGAATGAAAGGAGCTGGCATCTCACTCTCTTTGAATCTTCTTTGTCATGCTAGGATGAACAGGAAAAAGCTAAAAATTTCAGAATTGCACCGTGCAATGTGGAGATATTACTGTTTGTGCATTTACAATATTCATTGATTTTTGCCATTGAAAAACATGTTTTTCATATACCAGAAATGTTTGAAGCTACTGACTGAATGAAAGGAGCTGGCATCTCACTCTCTTTGAATCTTCTTTATCATGCTAGGATTAACAGGAAAAAGCAAAAAATTTCAGAATTGCACCTTGCAATGTGGAGATATTACTGTTTGTGCATTTACAATATTCATTGATTTTTGCCATTGAAAAACATGTTTTTCATATACCAGAAATGTTTGAAGCTACTGACTGAATGAAAGGAGCTGGCATCTCACTCTCTTTGAATCTTCTTTATCATGCTAGGATTAACAGGAAAAAGCTAAAAATTTCAGAATTGCACCGTGCAATGTGGAGATATTACTGTTTGTGCATTTACAATATTCATTGATTTTTGCCATTGAAAAACATGTTTTTCATATACCAGAAATGTTTGAAGCTACTGACTGAATGAAAGGAGCTGGCATCTCACTCTCTTTGAATCTTCTTTATCATGCTAGGATTAGCAGGAAAAAGCAAAAAATTTCATAATTGCACCTTGCAATGTGGAGATATTACTGTTTGTGCATTTACAATATTCATTGATTTTTGCCATTGAAAAACATGTTTTTCATATACCAGAAATGTTTGAAGCTACTGACTGAATGAAAGGAGCTGGCATCTCACTCTCTTTGAATCTTCTTTATCATGCTAGGATTAACAGGAAAAAGCTAAAAATTTCAGAATTGCACCGTGCAATGTGGAGATATTACTGTTTGTGCATTTACAATATTCATTGATTTTTGCCATTGAAAAACATGTTTTTCATATACCAGAAATGTTTGAAGCTACTGACTGAATGAAAGGAGCTGGCATCTCACTCTCTTTGAATCTTCTTTATCATGCTAGGATTAGCAGGAAAAAGCAAAAAATTTCAGAATTGCACCTTGCAATGTGGAGATATTACTGTTTGTGCATTTACAATATTCATTGATTTTTGCCATTGAAAAACATGTTTTTCATATACCAGAAATGTTTGAAGCTACTGACTGAATGAAAGGAGCTGGCATCTCACTCTCTTTGAATCTTCTTTATCATGCTAGGATTAACAGGAAAAAGCAAAAAATTTCAGAATTGCACCTTGCAATGTGGAGATATTACTGTTTGTGCATTTACAATATTCATTGATTTTTGCCATTGAAAAACATGTTTTTCATATACCAGAAATGTTTGAAGCTACTGACTGAATGAAAGGAGCTGGCATCTCACTCTCTTTGAATCTTCTTTATCATGCTAGGATTAGCAGGAAAAAGCAAAAAATTTCAGAATTGCACCTTGCAATGTGGAGATATTACTGTTTGTGCATTTACAATATTCATTGATTTTTGCCATTGAAAAACATGTTTTTCATATACCAGAAATGTTTGAAGCTACTGACTGAATGAAAGGAGCTGGCATCTCACTCTCTTTGAATCTTCTTTGTCATGCTAGGATGAACAGGAAAAAGCTAAAAATTTCAGAATTGCACCGTGCAATGTGGAGATATTACTGTTTGTGCATTTACAATATTCATTGATTTTTGCCATTGAAAAACATGTTTTTCATATACCAGAAATGTTTGAAGCTACTGACTGAATGAAAGGAGCTGGCATCTCACTCTCTTTGAATCTTCTTTATCATGCTAGGATTAACAGGAAAAAGCAAAAAATTTCAGAATTGCACCTTGCAATGTGGAGATATTACTGTTTGTGCATTTACAATATTCATTGATTTTTGCCATTGAAAAACATGTTTTTCATATACCAGAAATGTTTGAAGCTACTGACTGAATGAAAGGAGCTGGCATCTCACTCTCTTTGAATCTTCTTTATCATGCTAGGATTAACAGGAAAAAGCTAAAAATTTCAGAATTGCACCGTGCAATGTGGAGATATTACTGTTTGTGCATTTACAATATTCATTGATTTTTGCCATTGAAAAACATGTTTTTCATATACCAGAAATGTTTGAAGCTACTGACTGAATGAAAGGAGCTGGCATCTCACTCTGAATCTTCTTTATCATGCTAGGATTAGCAGGAAAAAGCAAAAAATTTCAGAATTGCACCTTGCAATGTGGAGATATTACTGTTTGTGCATTTACAATATTCATTGATTTTTGCCATTGAAAAACATGTTTTTCATATACCAGAAATGTTTGAAGCTACTGACTGAATGAAAGGAGCTGGCATCTCACTCTCTTTGAATCTTCTTTATCATGCTAGGATTAACAGGAAAAAGCTAAAAATTTCAGAATTGCACCGTGCAATGTGGAGATATTACTGTTTTTGCATTTACAATATTCATTGATTTTTGCCATTGAAAAACATGTTTTTCATATACCAGAAATGTTTGAAGCTACTGACTGAATGAAAGGAGCTGGCATCTCACTCTCTTTGAATCTTCTTTATCATGCTAGGATTAGCAGGAAAAAGCAAAAAATTTCAGAATTGCACCTTGCAATGTGGAGATATTACTGTTTGTGCATTTACAATATTCATTGATTTTTGCCATTGAAAAACATGTTTTTCATATACCAGAAATGTTTGAAGCTACTGACTGAATGAAAGGAGCTGGCATCTCACTCTCTTTGAATCTTCTTTATCATGCTAGGATTAACAGGAAAAAGCTAAAAATTTCAGAATTGCACCGTGCAATGTGGAGATATTACTGTTTGTGCATTTACAATATTCATTGATTTTTGCCATTGAAAAACATGTTTTTCATATACCAGAAATGTTTGAAGCTACTGACTGAATGAAAGGAGCTGGCATCTCACTCTCTTTGAATCTTCTTTATCATGCTAGGATTAGCAGGAAAAAGCAAAAAATTTCAGAATTGCACCTTGCAATGTGGAGATATTACTGTTTGTGCATTTACAATATTCATTGATTTTTGCCATTGAAAAACATGTTTTTCATATACCAGAAATGTTTGAAGCTACTGACTGAATGAAAGGAGCTGGCATCTCACTCTCTTTGAATCTTCTTTATCATGCTAGGATTAACAGGAAAAAGCAAAAAATTTCAGAATTGCACCTTGCAATGTGGAGATATTACTGTTTGTGCATTTACAATATTCATTGATTTTTGCCATTGAAAAACATGTTTTTCATATACCAGAAATGTTTGAAGCTACTGACTGAATGAAAGGAGCTGGCATCTCACTCTCTTTGAATCTTCTTTATCATGCTAGGATTAGCAGGAAAAAGCAAAAAATTTCAGAATTGCACCTTGCAATGTGGAGATATTACTGTTTGTGCATTTACAATATTCATTGATTTTTGCCATTGAAAAACATGTTTTTCATATACCAGAAATGTTTGAAGCTACTGACTGAATGAAAGGAGCTGGCATCTCACTCTCTTTGAATCTTCTTTGTCATGCTAGGATGAACAGGAAAAAGCTAAAAATTTCAGAATTGCACCGTGCAATGTGGAGATATTACTGTTTGTGCATTTACAATATTCATTGATTTTTGCCATTGAAAAACATGTTTTTCATATACCAGAAATGTTTGAAGCTACTGACTGAATGAAAGGAGCTGGCATCTCACTCTCTTTGAATCTTCTTTATCATGCTAGGATTAACAGGAAAAAGCAAAAAATTTCAGAATTGCACCTTGCAATGTGGAGATATTACTGTTTGTGCATTTACAATATTCATTGATTTTTGCCATTGAAAAACATGTTTTTCATATACCAGAAATGTTTGAAGCTACTGACTGAATGAAAGGAGCTGGCATCTCACTCTCTTTGAATCTTCTTTATCATGCTAGGATTAACAGGAAAAAGCTAAAAATTTCAGAATTGCACCGTGCAATGTGGAGATATTACTGTTTGTGCATTTACAATATTCATTGATTTTTGCCATTGAAAAACATGTTTTTCATATACCAGAAATGTTTGAAGCTACTGACTGAATGAAAGGAGCTGGCATCTCACTCTCTTTGAATCTTCTTTATCATGCTAGGATTAACAGGAAAAAGCAAAAAATTTCAGAATTGCACCTTGCAATGTGGAGATATTACTGTTTGTGCATTTACAATATTCATTGATTTTTGCCATTGAAAAACATGTTTTTCATATACCAGAAATGTTTGAAGCTAGTGACTGAATGAAAGGAGCTGGCATCTCACTCTCTTTGAATCTTTATCATGCTAGGATTAACAGGAAAAAGCTAAAAATTTCAGAATTGCACCGTGCAATGTTGAGATATTACTGTTTGTGCATTTACAATATTCATTGATTTTTGCCATTGAAAAACATGTTTTTCATATACCAGAAATGTTTGAAGCTACTGACTGAATGAAAGGAGCTGGCATCTCACTCTCTTTGAATCTTCTTTATCATGCTAGGATTAGCAGGAAAAAGCAAAAAATTTCAGAATTGCACCTTGCAATGTGGAGATATTACTGTTTGTGCATTTACAATATTCATTGATTTTTGCCATTGAAAAACATGTTTTTCATATACCAGAAATGTTTGAAGCTACTGACTGAATGAAAGGAGCTGGCATCTCACTCTCTTTGAATCTTCTTTATCATGCTAGGATTAACAGGAAAAAGCTAAAAATTTCATAATTGCACCGTGCAATGTGGAGATATTACTGTTTGTGCATTTACAATATTCATTGATTTTTGCCATTGAAAAACATGTTTTTCATATACCAGAAATGTTTGAAGCTACTGACTGAATGAAAGGAGCTGGCATCTCACTCTCTTTGAATCTTCTTTATCATGCTAGGATTAGCAGGAAAAAGCAAAAAATTTCAGAATTGCACCTTGCAATGTGGAGATATTACTGTTTGTGCATTTACAATATTCATTGATTTTTGCCATTGAAAAACATGTTTTTCATATACCAGAAATGTTTGAAGCTACTGACTGAATGAAAGGAGCTGGCATCTCACTCTCTTTGAATCTTCTTTATCATGCTAGGATTAACAGGAAAAAGCAAAAAATTTCAGAATTGCACCTTGCAATGTGGAGATATTACTGTTTGTGCATTTACAATATTCATTGATTTTTGCCATTGAAAAACATGTTTTTCATATACCAGAAATGTTTGAAGCTACTGACTGAATGAAAGGAGCTGGCATCTCACTCTCTTTGAATCTTCTTTATCATGCTAGGATTAACAGGAAAAAGCTAAAAATTTCAGAATTGCACCGTGCAATGTGGAGATATTACTGTTTGTGCATTTACAATATTCATTGATTTTTGCCATTGAAAAACATGTTTTTCATATACCAGAAATGTTTGAAGCTACTGACTGAATGAAAGGAGCTGGCATCTCACTCTGAATCTTCTTTATCATGCTAGGATTAGCAGGAAAAAGCAAAAAATTTCAGAATTGCACCTTGCAATGTGGAGATATTACTGTTTGTGCATTTACAATATTCATTGATTTTTGCCATTGAAAAACATGTTTTTCATATACCAGAAATGTTTGAAGCTACTGACTGAATGAAAGGAGCTGGCATCTCACTCTCTTTGAATCTTCTTTATCATGCTAGGATTAACAGGAAAAAGCTAAAAATTTCAGAATTGCACCGTGCAATGTGGAGATATTACTGTTTGTGCATTTACAATATTCATTGATTTTTGCCATTGAAAAACATGTTTTTCATATACCAGAAATGTTTGAAGCTACTGACTGAATGAAAGGAGCTGGCATCTCACTCTGAATCTTCTTTATCATGCTAGGATTAACAGGAAAAAGCAAAAAATTTCAGAATTGCACCTTGCAATGTGGAGATATTACTGTTTGTGCATTTACAATATTCATTGATTTTTGCCATTGAAAAACATGTTTTTCATATACCAGAAATGTTTGAAGCTACTGACTGAATGAAAGGAGCTGGCATCTCACTCTCTTTGAATCTTTATCATGCTAGGATTAACAGGAAAAAGCTAAAAATTTCAGAATTGCACCTTGCAATGTGGAGATATTACTGTTTGTGCATTTACAATATTCATTGATTTTTGCCATTGAAAAACATGTTTTTCATATACCAGAAATGTTTGAAGCTACTGACTGAATGAAAGGAGCTGGCATCTCACTCTCTTTGAATCTTCTTTATCATGCTAGGATTAACAGGAAAAAGCTAAAAATTTCATAATTGCACCGTGCAATGTTGAGATATTACTGTTTGTGCATTTACAATATTCATTGATTTTTGCCATTGAAAAACATGTTTTTCATATACCAGAAATGTTTGAAGCTACTGACTGAATGAAAGGAGCTGGCATCTCACTCTCTTTGAATCTTCTTTATCATGCTAGGATTAGCAGGAAAAAGCAAAAAATTTCAGAATTGCACCTTGCAATGTGGAGATATTACTGTTTGTGCATTTACAATATTCATTGATTTTTGCCATTGAAAAACATGTTTTTCATATACCAGAAATGTTTGAAGCTACTGACTGAATGAAAGGAGCTGGCATCTCACTCTCTTTGAATCTTCTTTATCATGCTAGGATTAACAGGAAAAAGCTAAAAATTTCATAATTGCACCGTGCAATGTGGAGATATTACTGTTTGTGCATTTACAATATTCATTGATTTTTGCCATTGAAAAACATGTTTTTCATATACCAGAAATGTTTGAAGCTACTGACTGAATGAAAGGAGCTGGCATCTCACTCTCTTTGAATCTTCTTTATCATGCTAGGATTAGCAGGAAAAAGCAAAAAATTTCAGAATTGCACCTTGCAATGTGGAGATATTACTGTTTGTGCATTTACAATATTCATTGATTTTTGCCATTGAAAAACATGTTTTTCATATACCAGAAATGTTTGAAGCTACTGACTGAATGAAAGGAGCTGGCATCTCACTCTCTTTGAATCTTCTTTATCATGCTAGGATTAACAGGAAAAAGCAAAAAATTTCAGAATTGCACCTTGCAATGTGGAGATATTACTGTTTGTGCATTTACAATATTCATTGATTTTTGCCATTGAAAAACATGTTTTTCATATACCAGAAATGTTTGAAGCTACTGACTGAATGAAAGGAGCTGGCATCTCACTCTCTTTGAATCTTCTTTATCATGCTAGGATTAACAGGAAAAAGCTAAAAATTTCAGAATTGCACCGTGCAATGTTGAGATATTACTGTTTGTGCATTTACAATATTCATTGATTTTTGCCATTGAAAAACATGTTTTTCATATACCAGAAATGTTTGAAGCTACTGACTGAATGAAAGGAGCTGGCATCTCACTCTCTTTGAATCTTCTTTATCATGCTAGGATTAAC
>NW_027369369.1:0-43142 GCF_046119375.1 Phyllobates terribilis
TCAGTCAGTAGCTTCAATCATTTCTGGTATATGAATAACATGATGTTTTTCAATGGCAAAAATCAATGAATATTGTAAATGCACAAACAGTAATTTCTCCGCATTGCAAGGTGCAATTCTGAAATTTTTTGCCTTTTCCTGCTCCTCTTAGCATGATAAAGAAGATTCAAAGAGAGTGAGATGCCAGCTCCTTTCATTCAGTCAGTAGCTTCAATCATTTCTGGACGTTTTTCAATGGCAAAAATCAATGAATATTGTAAATGCACAAACAGTAATTTCTCCGCATTGCAAGGTGCAATTCTGAAATTTTTTGCTTTTTCCTGCTCCTCTTAGCATGATAAAGAAGATTCAAAGAGAGTGAGATGCCAGCTCCTTTCATTCAGTCAGTAGCTTCAAACATTTCTGGTATATGAATAACATGATGTTTTTCAATGGCAAAAATCAATGAATATTGTAAATGCACAAACAGTAATTTCTCCGCATTGCAAGGTGCAATTCTGAAATTTTTTGCTTTTTCCTGCTCCTCTTAGCATGGTAAAGAAGATTCAAAGAGAGTGAGATGCCAGCTCCTTTCATTCAGTCAGTAGCTTCAATCATTTCTGGACGTTTTTCAATGGCAAAAATCAATGAATATTGTAAATGCACAAACAGTAATTTCTCCGCATTGCAAGGTGCAATTCTGAAATTTTTTGCTTTTTCCTGCTCCTCTTAGCATGATAAAGAAGATTCAAAGAGAGTGAGATGCCAGCTCCTTTCATTCAGTCAGTAGCTTCAATCATTTCTGGTATATGAATAACATGATGTTTTTCAATGGCAAAAATAAATGAATATTGTAAATGCACAAACAGTAATTTCTCCGCATTGCAAGGTGCAATTCTGAAATTTTTTGCTTTTTCCTGCTCCTCTTAGCATGATAAAGAAGATTCAAAGAGAGTGAGATGCCAGCTCCTTTCATTCAGTCAGTAGCTTCAATCATTTCTGGTATATGAATAACATGATGTTTTTCAATGGCAAAAATCAATGAATATTGTAAATGCACAAACAGTAATTTCTCCGCATTGCAAGGTGCAATTCTGAAATTTTTTGCCTTTTCCTGCTCCTCTTAGCATGATAAAGAAGATTCAAAGAGAGTGAGATGCCAGCTCCTTTCATTCAGTCAGTAGCTTCAATCATTTCTGGATGTTTTTCAATGGCAAAAATCAATGAATATTGTAAATGCACAAACAGTAATTTCTCCGCATTGCAAGGTGCAATTCTGAAATTTTTTGCTTTTTCCTGCTCCTCTTAGCATGATAAAGAAGATTCAAAGAGAGTGAGATGCCAGCTCCTTTCATTCAGTCAGTAGCTTCAATCATTTCTGGACGTTTTTCAATGGCAAAAATCAATGAATATTGTAAATGCACAAACAGTAATTTCTCCGCATTGCAAGGTGCAATTCTGAAATTTTTTGCTTTTTTCTGCTCCTCTTAGCATGATAAAGAAGATTCAAAGAGAGTGAGATGCCAGCTCCTTTCATTCAGTCAGTAGCTTCAATCATTTCTGGTATATGAATAACATGATGTTTTTCAATGGCAAAAATCAATGAATATTGTAAATGCACAAACAGTAATTTCTCCGCATTGCAAGGTGCAATTCTGAAATTTTTTGCTTTTTCCTGCTCCTCTTAGCATGATAAAGAAGATTCAAAGAGAGTGAGATGCCAGCTCCTTTCATTCAGTCAGTAGCTTCAATCATTTCTGGACGTTTTTCAATGGCAAAAATCAATGAATATTGTAAATGCACAAACAGTAATTTCTCCGCATTGCAAGGTGCAATTCTGAAATTTTTTGCTTTTTCCTGCTCCTCTTAGCATGATAAAGAAGATTCAAAGAGAGTGAGATGCCAGCTCCTTTCATTCAGTCAGTAGCTTCAATCATTTCTGGTATATGAATAACATGATGTTTTTCAATGGCAAAAATCAATGAATATTGTAAATGCACAAACAGTAATTTCTCCGCATTGCAAGGTGCAATTCTGAAATTTTTTGCTTTTTCCTTCTCCTCTTAGCATGATAAAGAAGATTCAAAGAGAGTGAGATGCCAGCTCCTTTAATTCAGTCAGTAGCTTCAATCATTTCTGGACGTTTTTCAATGGCAAAAATCAATGAATATTGTAAATGCACAAACAGTAATTTCTCCGCATTGCAAGGTGCAATTCTGAAATTTTTTGCTTTTTCCTGCTCCTCTTAGCATGATAAAGAAGATTCAAAGAGAGTGAGATGCCAGCTCCTTTCATTCAGTCAGTAGCTTCAAACATTTCTGGAATATGAATAACATGATGTTTTTCAATGGCAAAAATCAATGAATATTGTAAATGCACAAACAGTAATTTCTCCGCATTGCAAGGTGCAATTCTGAAATTTTTTGCTTTTTCCTGCTCCTCTTAGCATGATAAAGAAGATTCAAAGAGAGTGAGATGCCAGCTCCTTTCATTCAGTCAGTAGCTTCAATCATTTCTGGACGTTTTTCAATGGCAAAAATCAATGAATATTGTAAATGCACAAACAGTAATTTCTCCGCATTGCAAGGTGCAATTCTGAAATTTTTTGCTTTTTCCTGCTCCTCTTAGCATGATAAAGAAGATTCAAAGAGAATGAGATGCCAGCTCCTTTCATTCAGTCAGTAGCTTCAATCATTTCTGGACGTTTTTCAACGGCAAAAATCAATGAATATTGTAAATGCACAAACAGTAATTTCTCCGCATTGCAAGGTGCAATTCTGAAATTTTTTGCTTTTTCCTGCTCCTCTTAGCATGATAAAGAAGATTCAAAGAGAGTGAGATGCCAGCTCCTTTCATTCAGTCAGTAGCTTCAATCATTTCTGGACGTTTTTCAATAGCAAAAATCAATGAATATTGTAAATGCACAAACAGTAATTTCTCCGCATTGCAAGGTGCAATTCTGAAATTTTTTGCTTTTTCCTGCTCCTCTTAGCATGATAAAGAAGATTCAAAGAGAGTGAGATGCCAGCTCCTTTAATTCAGTCAGTAGCTTCAATCATTTCTGGACGTTTTTCAATGGCAAAAATCAATGAATATTTTAAATGCACAAACAGTAATTTCTCCGCATTGCAAGGTGCAATTCTGAAATTTTTTGCTTTTTCCTGCTCCTCTTAGCATGATAAAGAAGATTCAAAGAGAGTGAGATGCCAGCTCCTTTCATTCAGTCAGTAGCTTCAAACATTTCTGGAATATGAATAACATGATGTTTTTCAATGGCAAAAATCAATGAATATTGTAAATGCACAAACAGTAATTTCTCCGCATTGCAAGGTGCAATTCTGAAATTTTTTGCTTTTTCCTGCTCCTCTTAGCATGATAAAGAAGATTCAAAGAGAGTGAGATGCCAGCTCCTTTCATTCAGTCAGTAGCTTCAATCATTTCTGGACGTTTTTCAATGGCAAAAATCAATGAATATTGTAAATGCACAAACAGTAATTTCTCCGCATTGCAAGGTGCAATTCTGAAATTTTTTGCTTTTTCCTGCTCCTCTTAGCATGATAAAGAAGATTCAAAGAGAATGAGATGCCAGCTCCTTTCATTCAGTCAGTAGCTTCAATCATTTCTGGACGTTTTTCAACGGCAAAAATCAATGAATATTGTAAATGCACAAACAGTAATTTCTCCGCATTGCAAGGTGCAATTCTGAAATTTTTTGCTTTTTCCTGCTCCTCTTAGCATGATAAAGAAGATTCAAAGAGAGTGAGATGCCAGCTCCTTTCATTCAGTCAGTAGCTTCAATCATTTCTGGACGTTTTTCAATAGCAAAAATCAATGAATATTGTAAATGCACAAACAGTAATTTCTCCGCATTGCAAGGTGCAATTCTGAAATTTTTTGCTTTTTCCTGCTCCTCTTAGCATGATAAAGAAGACTCAAAGAGAGTGAGATGCCAGCTCCTTTCATTCAGTCAGTAGCTTCAATCATTTCTGGACGTTTTTCAATGGCAAAAATCAATGAATATTGTAAATGCACAAGCAGTAATTTCTCCGCATTGCAAGGTGCAATTCTGAAATTTTTTGCTTTTTCCTGCTCCTCTTAGCATGATAAAGAAGATTCAAAGAGAGTGAGATGCCAGCTCCTTTCATTCAGTCAGTAGCTTCAATCATTTCTGGACGTTTTTCAATGGCAAAAATCAATGAATATTGTAAATGCACAAACAGTAATTTCTCCGCATTGCAAGGTGCAATTCTGAAATGTTTTGCTTTTTCCTGCTCCTCTTAGCATGAAAAAGAAGATTCAAAGAGCGTGAGATGCCAGCTCCTTTCATTCAGTCAGTAGCTTCAATCATTTCTGGTATATGAATAACATGATGTTTTTCAATGGCAAAAATCAATGAATATTGTAAATGCACAAACAGTAATTTCTCCGCATTGGAAGGTGCAATTCTGAATTTTTTTGCTTTTTCCTGCTCCTCTTAGCATGATAAAGAAGATTCAAAGAGAGTGAGATGCCAGCTCCTTTCATTCAGTCAGTAGCTTCAATCATTTCTGGACGTTTTTCAATGGCAAAAATCAATGAATATTGTAAATGCACAAACAGTAATTTCTCCGCATTGCAAGGTGCAATTCTGAAATTTTTTGCTTTTTCCTGCTCCTCTTAGCATGATAAAGAAGATTCAAAGAGAGTGAGATGCCAGCTCCTTTCAGTCAGTAGCTTCAATCATTTCTGGACATTTTTCAATGGCAAAAATCAATGAATATTGTAAATGCACAAACAGTAATTTCTCCGCATTGCAAGGTGCAATTCTGAAATTTTTTGCTTTTTCCTGCTCCTCTTAGCATGATAAAGAAGATTCAAATAGAGTGAGATGCCAGCTCCTTTCATTCAGTCAGTAGCTTCAAACATTTCTGGTATATGAATAACATGATGTTTTTCAATGGCAAAAATCAATGAATATTGTAGATGCACAAACAGTAATTTCTCCGCATTGCAAGGTGCAATTCTGAAATTTTTTGCTTTTTCCTGCTCCTCTTAGCATGATAAAGAAGATTCAAAGAGACTGAGATGCCAGCTCCTTTCATTCAGTCAGTAGCTTCAATCATTTCTGGACGTTTTTCAATGGCAAAAATCAATGAATATTGTAAATGCACAAACAGTAATTTCTCCGTATTGCAAGGTGCAATTCTGAAATTTTTTGCTTTTTCCTGCTCCTCTTAGCATGATAAAGAAGATTCAAAGAGAGTGAGATGCCAGCTCCTTTCATTCAGTCAGTAGCTTCAATCATTTCTGGACGTTTTTCAATAGCAAAAATCAATGAATATTGTAAATGCACAAACAGTAATTTCTCCGCATTGCAAGGTGCAATTCTGAAATTTTTTGCTTTTTCCTGCTCCTCTTAGCATGATAAAGAAGATTCAAAGAGAGTGAGATGCCAGCTCCTTTAATTCAGTCAGTAGCTTCAATCATTTCTGGACGTTTTTCAATGGCAAAAATCAATGAATATTGTAAATGCACAAACAGTAATTTCTCCGCATTGCAAGGTGCAATTCTGAAATTTTTTGCTTTTTCCTGCTCCTCTTAGCATGATAAAGAAGATTCAAAGAGAGTGAGATGCCAGCTCCTTTCATTCAGTCAGTAGCTTCAAACATTTCTGGAATATGAATAACATGATGTTTTTCAATGGCAAAAATCAATGAATATTGTAAATGCACAAACAGTAATTTCTCCGCATTGCAAGGTGCAATTCTGAAATTTTTTGCTTTTTCCTGCTCCTCTTAGCATGATAAAGAAGATTCAAAGAGAGTGAGATGCCAGCTCCTTTCATTCAGTCAGTAGCTTCAATCATTTCTGGACGTTTTTCAATGGCAAAAATCAATGAATATTGTAAATGCACAAACAGTAATTTCTCCGCATTGCAAGGTGCAATTCTGAAATTTTTTGCTTTTTCCTGCTCCTCTTAGCATGATAAAGAAGATTCAAAGAGAATGAGATGCCAGCTCCTTTCATTCAGTCAGTAGCTTCAATCATTTCTGGACGTTTTTCAACGGCAAAAATCAATGAATATTGTAAATGCACAAACAGTAATTTCTCCGCATTGCAAGGTGCAATTCTGAAATTTTTTGCTTTTTCCTGCTCCTCTTAGCATGATAAAGAAGATTCAAAGAGAGTGAGATGCCAGCTCCTTTCATTCAGTCAGTAGCTTCAATCATTTCTGGACGTTTTTCAATAGCAAAAATCAATGAATATTGTAAATGCACAAACAGTAATTTCTCCGCATTGCAAGGTGCAATTCTGAAATTTTTTGCTTTTTCCTGCTCCTCTTAGCATGATAAAGAAGACTCAAAGAGAGTGAGATGCCAGCTCCTTTCATTCAGTCAGTAGCTTCAATCATTTCTGGACGTTTTTCAATGGCAAAAATCAATGAATATTGTAAATGCACAAGCAGTAATTTCTCCGCATTGCAAGGTGCAATTCTGAAATTTTTTGCTTTTTCCTGCTCCTCTTAGCATGATAAAGAAGATTCAAAGAGAGTGAGATGCCAGCTCCTTTCATTCAGTCAGTAGCTTCAATCATTTCTGGACGTTTTTCAATGGCAAAAATCAATGAATATTGTAAATGCACAAACAGTAATTTCTCCGCATTGCAAGGTGCAATTCTGAAATGTTTTGCTTTTTCCTGCTCCTCTTAGCATGAAAAAGAAGATTCAAAGAGCGTGAGATGCCAGCTCCTTTCATTCAGTCAGTAGCTTCAATCATTTCTGGTATATGAATAACATGATGTTTTTCAATGGCAAAAATCAATGAATATTGTAAATGCACAAACAGTAATTTCTCCGCATTGGAAGGTGCAATTCTGAATTTTTTTGCTTTTTCCTGCTCCTCTTAGCATGATAAAGAAGATTCAAAGAGAGTGAGATGCCAGCTCCTTTCATTCAGTCAGTAGCTTCAATCATTTCTGGACGTTTTTCAATGGCAAAAATCAATGAATATTGTAAATGCACAAACAGTAATTTCTCCGCATTGCAAGGTGCAATTCTGAAATTTTTTGCTTTTTCCTGCTCCTCTTAGCATGATAAAGAAGATTCAAAGAGAGTGAGATGCCAGCTCCTTTCAGTCAGTAGCTTCAATCATTTCTGGACATTTTTCAATGGCAAAAATCAATGAATATTGTAAATGCACAAACAGTAATTTTTCCCATTGCAAGGTGCAATTCTGAAATTTTTTGCTTTTTCCTGCTCCTCTTAGCATGATAAAGAAGATTCAAATAGAGTGAGATGCCAGCTCCTTTCATTCAGTCAGTAGCTTCAAACATTTCTGGTATATGAATAACATGATGTTTTTCAATGGCAAAAATCAATGAATATTGTAGATGCACAAACAGTAATTTCTCCGCATTGCAAGGTGCAATTCTGAAATTTTTTGCTTTTTCCTGCTCCTCTTAGCATGATAAAGAAGATTCAAAGAGACTGAGATGCCAGCTCCTTTCATTCAGTCAGTAGCTTCAATCATTTCTGGACGTTTTTCAATGGCAAAAATCAATGAATATTGTAAATGCACAAACAGTAATTTCTCCGTATTGCAAGGTGCAATTCTGAAATTTTTTGTTTTTTCCTGCTCCTCTTAGCATGATAAAGAAGATTCAAAGAGAGTGAGATGCCAGCTCCTTTCATTCAGTCAGTAGCTTCAATCATTTCTGGACGTTTTTCAATGGCAAAAATCAATGAATATTGTAAATGCACAAACAGTAATTTCTCCGCATTGCAAGGTGCAATTCTGAAATTTTTTGCTTTTTCCTGCTCCTCTTAGCATGATAAAGAAGATTCAAAGAGAGTGAGATGCCAGCTCCTTTCATTCAGTCAGTAGCTTCAATCATTTCTGGTATATGAATAACATGATGTTTTTCAATGGCAAAAATCAATGAATATTGTAAATGCACAAACAGTAATTTCTCCGCATTGCAAGGTGCAATTCTGAAATTTTTTGCTTTTTCCTGCTCCTCTTAGCATGATAAAGAAGATTCAAAGAGAGTGAGATGCCAGCTCCTTTCATTCAGTCAGTAGCTTCAATCATTTCTGGACGTTTTTCAATGGCAAAAATCAATGAATATTGTAAATGCACAAACAGTAATTTCTCCGCATTGCAAGGTGCAATTCTGAAATTTTTTGCTTTTTCCTGCTCCTCTTAGCATGATAAAGAAGATTCAAAGAGAGTGAGATGCCAGCTCCTTTCATTCAGTCAGTAGCTTCAAACATTTCTGGTATATGAATAACATGATGTTTTTCAATGGCAAAAATCAATGAATATTGTAAATGCACAAACAGTAATTTCTTCGCATTGCAAGGTGCAATTCTGAAATTTTTTGCTTTTTCCTGCTCCTCTTAGCATGATAAAGAAGATTCAAAGAGAGTGAGATGCCAGCTCCTTTCATTCAGTCAGTAGCTTCAAACATTTCTGGTATATGAATAACATGATGTTTTTCAATGGCAAAAATCAATGAATATTGTAAATGCACAAACAGTAATTTCTCCGCATTGCAAGGTGCAATTCTGAAATTTTTGCTTTTTCCTGCTCCTCTTAGCATGATAAAGAAGATTCAAAGAGAGTGAGATGCCAGCTCCTTTCATTCAGTCAGTAGCTTCAATCATTTCTGGACGTTTTTCAATGGCAAAAATCAATGAATATTGTAAATGCACAAACAGTAATTTCTCCGCATTGCAAGGTGCAATTCTGAAATTTTTTGCTTTTTCCTGCTCCTCTTAGCATGATAAAGAAGATTCAAAGAGAGTGAGATGCCAGCTCCTTTCATTCAGTCAGTAGCTTCAATCATTTCTGGACGTTTTTCAATGGCAAAAATCAATGAATATTGTAAATGCACAAACAGTAATTTCTCCGCATTGCAAGGTGCAATTCTGAAATTTTTTGCTTTTTCCTGCTCCTCTTAGTATGATAAAGAAGATTCAAAGAGAGTGAGATGCCAGCTCCTTTCATTCAGTCAGTAGCTTCAAACATTTCTGGTATATGAATAACATGATGTTTTTCAATGGCAAAAATCAATGAATATTGTAAATGCACAAACAGTAATTTCTCCGCATTGCAAGGTGCAATTCTGAAATTTTTTGCTTTTTCCTGCTCCTCTTAGCATGATAAAGAAGATTCAAAGAGACTGAGATGCCAGCTCCTTTCATTCAGTCAGTAGCTTCAATCATTTCTGGACGTTTTTCAATGGCAAAAATCAATGAATATTGTAAATGCACAAACAGTAATTTCTCCGCATTGCAAGGTGCAATTCTGAAATTTTTTGCTTTTTCCTGCTCCTCTTAGCATGATAAAGAAGATTCAAAGAGAGTGAGATGCCAGCTCCTTTCATTCAGTCAGTAGCTTCAAACATTTCTGGTATATGAATAACATGATGTTTTTCAATGGCAAAAATCAATGAATATTGTAAATGCACAAACAGTAATTTCTTCGCATTGCAAGGTGCAATTCTGAAATTTTTTGCTTTTTCCTGCTCCTCTTAGCATGATAAAGAAGATTCAAAGAGAGTGAGATGCCAGCTCCTTTCATTCAGTCAGTAGCTTCAAACATTTCTGGTATATGAATAACATGATGTTTTTCAATGGCAAAAATCAATGAATATTGTAAATGCACAAACAGTAATTTCTCCGCATTGCAAGGTGCAATTCTAAAATTTTTGCTTTTTCCTGCTCCTCTTAGCATGATAAAGAAGATTCAAAGAGAGTGAGATGCCAGCTCCTTTCATTCAGTCAGTAGCTTCAATCATTTCTGGACGTTTTTCAATGGCAAAAATCAATGAATATTGTAAATGCACAAACAGTAATTTCTCCGCATTGCAAGGTGCAATTCTGAAATTTTTTGCTTTTTCCTGCTCCTCTTAGCATGATAAAGAAGATTCAAAGAGAGTGAGATGCCAGCTCCTTTCATTCAGTCAGTAGCTTCAATCATTTCTGGACGTTTTTCAATGGCAAAAATCAATGAATATTGTAAATGCACAAACAGTAATTTCTCCGCATTGCAAGGTGCAATTCTGAAATTTTTTGCTTTTTCCTGCTCCTCTTAGTATGATAAAGAAGATTCAAAGAGAGTGAGATGCCAGCTCCTTTCATTCAGTCAGTAGCTTCAAACATTTCTGGTATATGAATAACATGATGTTTTTCAATGGCAAAAATCAATGAATATTGTAAATGCACAAACAGTAATTTCTCCGCATTGCAAGGTGCAATTCTGAAATTTTTTGCTTTTTCCTGCTCCTCTTAGCATGATAAAGAAGATTCAAAGAGAGTGAGATGCCAGCTCCTTTCATTCAGTCAGTAGCTTCAATCATTTCTGGTATATGAATAACATGATGTTTTTCAATGGCAAAAATTAATGAATATTGTAAATGCACAAACAGTAATATCTCCGCATTGCAAGGTGCAATTCTGAAATTTTTTGCTTTTTCCTGCTCCTCTTAGCATGATAAAGAAGATTCAAAGAGAGTGAGATGCCAGCTCCTTTCATTCAGTCAGTAGCTTCAATCATTTCTGGACGTTTTTCAATGGCAAAAATCAATGAATATTGTAAATGCACAAACAGTAATTTCTCCGCATTGAAGGTGCAATTCTGAAATTTTTTGCTTTTTCCTGCTCCTCTTAGCATGATAAAGAAGATTCAAAGAGAGTGAGATGCCAGCTCCTTTCATTCAGTCAGTAGCTTCAAACATTTCTGGTATATGAATAACATGATGTTTTTCAATGGCAAAAATCAATGAATATTGTAAATGCACAAACAGTAATTTCTCCGCATTGCAAGGTGCAATTCTGAAATTTTTTGCTTTTTCCTGCTCCTCTTAGCATGATAAAGAAGATTCAAAGAGAGTGAGATGAGAGCTCCTTTCATTCAGTCAGTAGCTTCAATCATTTCTGGACGTTTTTCAATGGCAAAAATCAATGAATATTGTAAATGCACAAACAGTAATTTCTCCGCATTGCAAGGTGCAATTCTGAAATGTTTTGCTTTTTCCTGCTCCTCTTAGCATGATAAAGAAGATTCAAAGAGAGTGAGATGCCAGCTCCTTTCATTCAGTCAGTAGCTTCAATCATTTCTGGACGTTTTTCAATGGCAAAAATCAATGAATATTGTAAATGCACAAACAGTAATTTCTCCGCATTGCAAGGTGCAATTCTGAAATTTTTTGCTTTTTCCTGCTCCTCTTAGCATGATAAAGAAGATTCAAAGAGAGTGATATGCCAGCTCCTTTCATTCAGTCAGTAGCTTCAATCATTTCTGGTATATGAATAACATGATGTTTTTCAATGGCAAAAATCAATGAATATTGTAAATGCACAAACAGTAATTTCTCCGCATTGCAAGGTGCAATTCTGAAATTTTTTGCTTTTTCCTGCTCCTCTTAGCATGATAAAGAAGATTCAAAGAGAGTGAGATGCCAGCTCCTTTCATTCAGTCAGTAGCTTCAATCATTTCTGGACGTTTTTCAATGGCAAAAATCAATGAATATTGTAAATGCACAAACAGTAATATCTCCACATTGCAAGGTGCAATTCTGAAATTTTTTGCTTTTTCCTGTTAATCCTAGCATGATAAAGAAGATTCAAAGAGAGTGAGATGCCAGCTCCTTTCATTCAGTCAGTAGCTTCAAACATTTCTGGTATATGAAAAACATGTTTTTCAATGGCAAAAATCAATGAATATTGTAAATGCACAAACAGTAATTTCTCCGCATTGCAAGGTGCAAGTCTGAAATTTTTTGCTTTTTCCTGCTCCTCTTAGCATGATAAAGAAGATTCAAAGAGAGTGAGATGCCAGCTCCTTTCATTCAGTCAGTAGCTTCAATCATTTCTGGACGTTTTTCAATGGCAAAAATCAATGAATATTGTAAATGCACAAACAGTAATTTCTCCGCATTGCAAGGTGCAATTCTGAAATTTTTTGCTTTTTCCTGCTCCTCTTAGCATGATAAAGAAGATTCAAAGAGAGTGAGATGCCAGCTCCTTTCATTCAGTCAGTAGCTTCAAACATTTCTGGTATATGAATAACATGTTTTTCAATGGCAAAAATCAATGAATATTGTAAATGCACAAACAGTAATTTCTCCGCATTGCAAGGTGCAAGTCTGAAATTTTTTGCTTTTTCCTGCTCCTCTTAGCATGATAAAGAAGATTCAAAGAGAGTGAGATGCCAGTTACTTTCATGCAGTCAGTAGCTTCAATCATTTCTGGACGTTTTTCAATGGTAAAAATCAATGAATATTGTAAATGCACAAACAGTAATTTCTCCACATTGCAAGGTGCAATTCTGAAATTTTTTGCTTTTTCCTGCTCCTCTTAGCATGATAAAGAAGATTCAAAGAGAGTGAGATGCCAGCTCCTTTCAGTCAGTAGCTTCAAACATTTCTGGTATATGAATAACATGATGTTTTTCAATGGCAAAAATCAATGAATATTGTAAATGCACAAACAGTAATTTCTCCGCATTGCAAGGTGCAATTCTGAAATTTTTTGCTTTTTCCTGCTCCTCTTAGCATGATAAAGAAGATTCAAAGAGAGTGAGATGCCAGCTCCTTTCATTCAGTCAGTAGCTTCAAACATTTCTGGTATATGAATAACATGATGTTTTTCAATGGCAAAAATCAATGAATAATGTAAATGCACAAACAGTAATTTCTCCGCATTGCAAGGTGCAATTCTGAAATTTTTTGCTTTTTCCTGCTCCTCTTAGCATGATAAAGAAGATTCAAAAAGAGTGAGATGCCAGCTCCTTTCATTCAGTCAGTAGCTTCAATCATTTCTGGATGTTTTTCAATGGCAAAAATCAATGAATATTGTAAATGCACAAACAGTAATTTCTCCGCATTGCAAGGTGCAATTCTGAAATTTTTTGCTTTTTCCTGCTCCTCTTAGCATGATAAAGAAGATTCAAAGAGAGTGAGATGTCAGCTCCTTTCATTCAGTCAGTAGCTTCAAACATTTCTGGTATATGAATAACATGATGTTTTTCAATGGCAAAAATCAATGAATATTGTAAATGCACAAACAGTAATTTCTCCGCATTGCAAGGTGCAATTCTGAAATTTTTTGCTTTTTCCTGCTCCTCTTAGCATGATAAAGAAGATTCAAAGAGAGTGAGATGCCAGCTCCTTTCATTCAGTCAGTAGCTTCAATCATTTCTGGATGTTTTTCAATGGCAAAAATCAATGAATATTGTAAATGCACAAACAGTAATTTCTCCGCATTGCAAGGTGCAATTCTGAAATTTTTTGCTTTTTCCTGCTCCTCTTAGCATGATAAAGAAGATTCAAAGAGAGTGAGATGCCAGCTCCTTTCATTCAGTCAGTAGCTTCAATCATTTCTGGTATATGAATAACATGATGTTTTTCAATGGCAAAAATCAATGAATATTGTAAATGCACAAACAGTAATTTCTCCGCATTGCAAGGTGCAATTCTGAAATTTTTTGCCTTTTCCTGCTCCTCTTAGCATGATAAAGAAGATTCAAAGAGAGTGAGATGCCAGCTCCTTTCATTCAGTCAGTAGCTTCAATCATTTCTGGACGTTTTTCAATGGCAAAAATCAATGAATATTGTAAATGCACAAACAGTAATTTCTCCGCATTGCAAGGTGCAATTCTGAAATTTTTTGCTTTTTCCTGCTCCTCTTAGCATGATAAAGAAGATTCAAAGAGAGTGAGATGCCAGCTCCTTTCATTCAGTCAGTAGCTTCAAACATTTCTGGTATATGAATAACATGATGTTTTTCAATGGCAAAAATCAATGAATATTGTAAATGCACAAACAGTAATTTCTCCGCATTGCAAGGTGCAATTCTGAAATTTTTTGCTTTTTCCTGCTCCTCTTAGCATGATAAAGAAGATTCAAAGAGAGTGAGATGCCAGCTCCTTTCATTCAGTCAGTAGCTTCAATCATTTCTGGTATATGAATAACATGATGTTTTTCAATGGCAAAAATCAATGAATATTGTAAATGCACAAACAGTAATTTCTCCGCATTGCAAGGTGCAATTCTGAAATTTTTTGCCTTTTCCTGCTCCTCTTAGCATGATAAAGAAGATTCAAAGAGAGTGAGATGCCAGCTCCTTTCATTCAGTCAGTAGCTTCAATCATTTCTGGACGTTTTTCAATGGCAAAAATCAATGAATATTGTAAATGCACAAACAGTAATTTCTCCGCATTGCAAGGTGCAATTCTGAAATTTTTTGCTTTTTCCTGCTCCTCTTAGCATGATAAAGAAGATTCAAAGAGAGTGAGATGCCAGCTCCTTTCATTCAGTCAGTAGCTTCAAACATTTCTGGTATATGAATAACATGATGTTTTTCAATGGCAAAAATCAATGAATATTGTAAATGCACAAACAGTAATTTCTCCGCATTGCAAGGTGCAATTCTGAAATTTTTTGCTTTTTCCTGCTCCTCTTAGCATGATAAAGAAGATTCAAAGAGAGTGAGATGCCAGCTCCTTTCATTCAGTCAGTAGCTTCAATCATTTCTGGACGTTTTTCAATGGCAAAAATCAATGAATATTGTAAATGCACAAACAGTAATTTCTCCGCATTGCAAGGTGCAATTCTGAAATTTTTTGCTTTTTCCTGCTCCTCTTAGCATGATAAAGAAGATTCAAAGAGAGTGAGATGCCAGCTCCTTTCATTCAGTCAGTAGCTTCAATCATTTCTGGTATATGAATAACATGATGTTTTTCAATGGCAAAAATAAATGAATATTGTAAATGCACAAACAGTAATTTCTCCGCATTGCAAGGTGCAATTCTGAAATTTTTTGCTTTTTCCTGCTCCTCTTAGCATGATAAAGAAGATTCAAAGAGAGTGAGATGCCAGCTCCTTTCATTCAGTCAGTAGCTTCAATCATTTCTGGTATATGAATAACATGATGTTTTTCAATGGCAAAAATCAATGAATATTGTAAATGCACAAACAGTAATTTCTCCGCATTGCAAGGTGCAATTCTGAAATTTTTTGCCTTTTCCTGCTCCTCTTAGCATGATAAAGAAGATTCAAAGAGAGTGAGATGCCAGCTCCTTTCATTCAGTCAGTAGCTTCAATCATTTCTGGATGTTTTTCAATGGCAAAAATCAATGAATATTGTAAATGCACAAACAGTAATTTCTCCGCATTGCAAGGTGCAATTCTGAAATTTTTTGCTTTTTCCTGCTCCTCTTAGCATGATAAAGAAGATTCAAAGAGAGTGAGATGCCAGCTCCTTTCATTCAGTCAGTAGCTTCAATCATTTCTGGACGTTTTTCAATGGCAAAAATCAATGAATATTGTAAATGCACAAACAGTAATTTCTCCGCATTGCAAGGTGCAATTCTGAAATTTTTTGCTTTTTTCTGCTCCTCTTAGCATGATAAAGAAGATTCAAAGAGAGTGAGATGCCAGCTCCTTTCATTCAGTCAGTAGCTTCAATCATTTCTGGTATATGAATAACATGATGTTTTTCAATGGCAAAAATCAATGAATATTGTAAATGCACAAACAGTAATTTCTCCGCATTGCAAGGTGCAATTCTGAAATTTTTTGCTTTTTCCTGCTCCTCTTAGCATGATAAAGAAGATTCAAAGAGAGTGAGATGCCAGCTCCTTTCATTCAGTCAGTAGCTTCAATCATTTCTGGACGTTTTTCAATGGCAAAAATCAATGAATATTGTAAATGCACAAACAGTAATTTCTCCGCATTGCAAGGTGCAATTCTGAAATTTTTTGCTTTTTCCTGCTCCTCTTAGCATGATAAAGAAGATTCAAAGAGAGTGAGATGCCAGCTCCTTTCATTCAGTCAGTAGCTTCAATCATTTCTGGTATATGAATAACATGATGTTTTTCAATGGCAAAAATCAATGAATATTGTAAATGCACAAACAGTAATTTCTCCGCATTGCAAGGTGCAATTCTGAAATTTTTTGCTTTTTCCTGCTCCTCTTAGCATGATAAAGAAGATTCAAAGAGAGTGAGATGCCAGCTCCTTTAATTCAGTCAGTAGCTTCAATCATTTCTGGACGTTTTTCAATGGCAAAAATCAATGAATATTGTAAATGCACAAACAGTAATTTCTCCGCATTGCAAGGTGCAATTCTGAAATTTTTTGCTTTTTCCTGCTCCTCTTAGCATGATAAAGAAGATTCAAAGAGAGTGAGATGCCAGCTCCTTTCATTCAGTCAGTAGCTTCAATCATTTCTGGACGTTTTTCAATGGCAAAAATCAATGAATATTGTAAATGCACAAACAGTAATTTCTCCGCATTGCAAGGTGCAATTCTGAAATTTTTTGCTTTTTCCTGCTCCTCTTAGCATGATAAAGAAGATTCAAAGAGAATGAGATGCCAGCTCCTTTCATTCAGTCAGTAGCTTCAATCATTTCTGGACGTTTTTCAACGGCAAAAATCAATGAATATTGTAAATGCACAAACAGTAATTTCTCCGCATTGCAAGGTGCAATTCTGAAATTTTTTGCTTTTTCCTGCTCCTCTTAGCATGATAAAGAAGATTCAAAGAGAGTGAGATGCCAGCTCCTTTCATTCAGTCAGTAGCTTCAATCATTTCTGGACGTTTTTCAATAGCAAAAATCAATGAATATTGTAAATGCACAAACAGTAATTTCTCCGCATTGCAAGGTGCAATTCTGAAATTTTTTGCTTTTTCCTGCTCCTCTTAGCATGATAAAGAAGATTCAAAGAGAGTGAGATGCCAGCTCCTTTAATTCAGTCAGTAGCTTCAATCATTTCTGGACGTTTTTCAATGGCAAAAATCAATGAATATTGTAAATGCACAAACAGTAATTTCTCCGCATTGCAAGGTGCAATTCTGAAATTTTTTGCTTTTTCCTGCTCCTCTTAGCATGATAAAGAAGATTCAAAGAGAGTGAGATGCCAGCTCCTTTCATTCAGTCAGTAGCTTCAAACATTTCTGGAATATGAATAACATGATGTTTTTCAATGGCAAAAATCAATGAATATTGTAAATGCACAAACAGTAATTTCTCCGCATTGCAAGGTGCAATTCTGAAATTTTTTGCTTTTTCCTGCTCCTCTTAGCATGATAAAGAAGATTCAAAGAGAGTGAGATGCCAGCTCCTTTCATTCAGTCAGTAGCTTCAATCATTTCTGGACGTTTTTCAATGGCAAAAATCAATGAATATTGTAAATGCACAAACAGTAATTTCTCCGCATTGCAAGGTGCAATTCTGAAATTTTTTGCTTTTTCCTGCTCCTCTTAGCATGATAAAGAAGATTCAAAGAGAATGAGATGCCAGCTCCTTTCATTCAGTCAGTAGCTTCAATCATTTCTGGACGTTTTTCAACGGCAAAAATCAATGAATATTGTAAATGCACAAACAGTAATTTCTCCGCATTGCAAGGTGCAATTCTGAAATTTTTTGCTTTTTCCTGCTCCTCTTAGCATGATAAAGAAGATTCAAAGAGAGTGAGATGCCAGCTCCTTTCATTCAGTCAGTAGCTTCAATCATTTCTGGACGTTTTTCAATGGCAAAAATCAATGAATATTGTAAATGCACAAGCAGTAATTTCTCCGCATTGCAAGGTGCAATTCTGAAATTTTTTGCTTTTTCCTGCTCCTCTTAGCATGATAAAGAAGATTCAAAGAGAGTGAGATGCCAGCTCCTTTCATTCAGTCAGTAGCTTCAATCATTTCTGGACGTTTTTCAATGGCAAAAATCAATGAATATTGTAAATGCACAAACAGTAATTTCTCCGCATTGCAAGGTGAAATTCTGAAATGTTTTGCTTTTTCCTGCTCCTCTTAGCATGAAAAAGAAGATTCAAAGAGCGTGAGATGCCAGCTCCTTTCATTCAGTCAGTAGCTTCAATCATTTCTGGTATATGAATAACATGATGTTTTTCAATGGCAAAAATCAATGAATATTGTAAATGCACAAACAGTAATTTCTCCGCATTGGAAGGTGCAATTCTGAATTTTTTTGCTTTTTCCTGCTCCTCTTAGCATGATAAAGAAGATTCAAAGAGAGTGAGATGCCAGCTCCTTTCATTCAGTCAGTAGCTTCAATCATTTCTGGACGTTTTTCAATGGCAAAAATCAATGAATATTGTAAATGCACAAACAGTAATTTCTCCGCATTGCAAGGTGCAATTCTGAAATTTTTTGCTTTTTCCTGCTCCTCTTAGCATGATAAAGAAGATTCAAAGAGAGTGAGATGCCAGCTCCTTTCAGTCAGTAGCTTCAATCATTTCTGGACATTTTTCAATGGCAAAAATCAATGAATATTGTAAATGCACAAACAGTAATTTCTCCGCATTGCAAGGTGCAATTCTGAAATTTTTTGCTTTTTCCTGCTCCTCTTAGCATGATAAAGAAGATTCAAATAGAGTGAGATGCCAGCTCCTTTCATTCAGTCAGTAGCTTCAAACATTTCTGGTATATGAATAACATGATGTTTTTCAATGGCAAAAATCAATGAATATTGTAGATGCACAAACAGTAATTTCTCCGCATTGCAAGGTGCAATTCTGAAATTTTTTGCTTTTTCCTGCTCCTCTTAGCATGATAAAGAAGATTCAAAGAGACTGAGATGCCAGCTCCTTTCATTCAGTCAGTAGCTTCAATCATTTCTGGACGTTTTTCAATGGCAAAAATCAATGAATATTGTAAATGCACAAACAGTAATTTCTCCGTATTGCAAGGTGCAATTCTGAAATTTTTTGCTTTTTCCTGCTCCTCTTAGCATGATAAAGAAGATTCAAAGAGAGTGAGATGCCAGCTCCTTTCATTCAGTCAGTAGCTTCAATCATTTCTGGACGTTTTTCAATAGCAAAAATCAATGAATATTGTAAATGCACAAACAGTAATTTCTCCGCATTGCAAGGTGCAATTCTGAAATTTTTTGCTTTTTCCTGCTCCTCTTAGCATGATAAAGAAGATTCAAAGAGAGTGAGATGCCAGCTCCTTTAATTCAGTCAGTAGCTTCAATCATTTCTGGACGTTTTTCAATGGCAAAAATCAATGAATATTGTAAATGCACAAACAGTAATTTCTCCGCATTGCAAGGTGCAATTCTGAAATTTTTTGCTTTTTCCTGCTCCTCTTAGCATGATAAAGAAGATTCAAAGAGAGTGAGATGCCAGCTCCTTTCATTCAGTCAGTAGCTTCAAACATTTCTGGAATATGAATAACATGATGTTTTTCAATGGCAAAAATCAATGAATATTGTAAATGCACAAACAGTAATTTCTCCGCATTGCAAGGTGCAATTCTGAAATTTTTTGCTTTTTCCTGCTCCTCTTAGCATGATAAAGAAGATTCAAAGAGAGTGAGATGCCAGCTCCTTTCATTCAGTCAGTAGCTTCAATCATTTCTGGACGTTTTTCAATGGCAAAAATCAATGAATATTGTAAATGCACAAACAGTAATTTCTCCGCATTGCAAGGTGCAATTCTGAAATTTTTTGCTTTTTCCTGCTCCTCTTAGCATGATAAAGAAGATTCAAAGAGAATGAGATGCCAGCTCCTTTCATTCAGTCAGTAGCTTCAATCATTTCTGGACGTTTTTCAACGGCAAAAATCAATGAATATTGTAAATGCACAAACAGTAATTTCTCCGCATTGCAAGGTGCAATTCTGAAATTTTTTGCTTTTTCCTGCTCCTCTTAGCATGATAAAGAAGATTCAAAGAGAGTGAGATGCCAGCTCCTTTCATTCAGTCAGTAGCTTCAATCATTTCTGGACGTTTTTCAATAGCAAAAATCAATGAATATTGTAAATGCACAAACAGTAATTTCTCCGCATTGCAAGGTGCAATTCTGAAATTTTTTGCTTTTTCCTGCTCCTCTTAGCATGATAAAGAAGACTCAAAGAGAGTGAGATGCCAGCTCCTTTCATTCAGTCAGTAGCTTCAATCATTTCTGGACGTTTTTCAATGGCAAAAATCAATGAATATTGTAAATGCACAAGCAGTAATTTCTCCGCATTGCAAGGTGCAATTCTGAAATTTTTTGCTTTTTCCTGCTCCTCTTAGCATGATAAAGAAGATTCAAAGAGAGTGAGATGCCAGCTCCTTTCATTCAGTCAGTAGCTTCAATCATTTCTGGACGTTTTTCAATGGCAAAAATCAATGAATATTGTAAATGCACAAACAGTAATTTCTCCGCATTGCAAGGTGCAATTCTGAAATGTTTTGCTTTTTCCTGCTCCTCTTAGCATGAAAAAGAAGATTCAAAGAGCGTGAGATGCCAGCTCCTTTCATTCAGTCAGTAGCTTCAATCATTTCTGGTATATGAATAACATGATGTTTTTCAATGGCAAAAATCAATGAATATTGTAAATGCACAAACAGTAATTTCTCCGCATTGGAAGGTGCAATTCTGAATTTTTTTGCTTTTTCCTGCTCCTCTTAGCATGATAAAGAAGATTCAAAGAGAGTGAGATGCCAGCTCCTTTCATTCAGTCAGTAGCTTCAATCATTTCTGGACGTTTTTCAATGGCAAAAATCAATGAATATTGTAAATGCACAAACAGTAATTTCTCCGCATTGCAAGGTGCAATTCTGAAATTTTTTGCTTTTTCCTGCTCCTCTTAGCATGATAAAGAAGATTCAAAGAGAGTGAGATGCCAGCTCCTTTCAGTCAGTAGCTTCAATCATTTCTGGACATTTTTCAATGGCAAAAATCAATGAATATTGTAAATGCACAAACAGTAATTTTTCCCATTGCAAGGTGCAATTCTGAAATTTTTTGCTTTTTCCTGCTCCTCTTAGCATGATAAAGAAGATTCAAATAGAGTGAGATGCCAGCTCCTTTCATTCAGTCAGTAGCTTCAAACATTTCTGGTATATGAATAACATGATGTTTTTCAATGGCAAAAATCAATGAATATTGTAGATGCACAAACAGTAATTTCTCCGCATTGCAAGGTGCAATTCTGAAATTTTTTGCTTTTTCCTGCTCCTCTTAGCATGATAAAGAAGATTCAAAGAGACTGAGATGCCAGCTCCTTTCATTCAGTCAGTAGCTTCAATCATTTCTGGACGTTTTTCAATGGCAAAAATCAATGAATATTGTAAATGCACAAACAGTAATTTCTCCGTATTGCAAGGTGCAATTCTGAAATTTTTTGCTTTTTCCTGCTCCTCTTAGCATGATAAAGAAGATTCAAAGAGAGTGAGATGCCAGCTCCTTTCATTCAGTCAGTAGCTTCAATCATTTCTGGACGTTTTTCAATGGCAAAAATCAATGAATATTGTAAATGCACAAACAGTAATTTCTCCGCATTGCAAGGTGCAATTCTGAAATTTTTTGCTTTTTCCTGCTCCTCTTAGCATGATAAAGAAGATTCAAAGAGAGTGAGATGCCAGCTCCTTTCATTCAGTCAGTAGCTTCAATCATTTCTGGTATATGAATAACATGATGTTTTTCAATGGCAAAAATCAATGAATATTGTAAATGCACAAACAGTAATTTCTCCGCATTGCAAGGTGCAATTCTGAAATTTTTTGCTTTTTCCTGCTCCTCTTAGCATGATAAAGAAGATTCAAAGAGAGTGAGATGCCAGCTCCTTTCATTCAGTCAGTAGCTTCAATCATTTCTGGACGTTTTTCAATGGCAAAAATCAATGAATATTGTAAATGCACAAACAGTAATTTCTCCGCATTGCAAGGTGCAATTCTGAAATTTTTTGCTTTTTCCTGCTCCTCTTAGCATGATAAAGAAGATTCAAAGAGAGTGAGATGCCAGCTCCTTTCATTCAGTCAGTAGCTTCAAACATTTCTGGTATATGAATAACATGATGTTTTTCAATGGCAAAAATCAATGAATATTGTAAATGCACAAACAGTAATTTCTTCGCATTGCAAGGTGCAATTCTGAAATTTTTTGCTTTTTCCTGCTCCTCTTAGCATGATAAAGAAGATTCAAAGAGAGTGAGATGCCAGCTCCTTTCATTCAGTCAGTAGCTTCAAACATTTCTGGTATATGAATAACATGATGTTTTTCAATGGCAAAAATCAATGAATATTGTAAATGCACAAACAGTAATTTCTCCGCATTGCAAGGTGCAATTCTGAAATTTTTTGCTTTTTCCTGCTCCTCTTAGCATGATAAAGAAGATTCAAAGAGACTGAGATGCCAGCTCCTTTCATTCAGTCAGTAGCTTCAATCATTTCTGGACGTTTTTCAATGGCAAAAATCAATGAATATTGTAAATGCACAAACAGTAATTTCTCCGCATTGCAAGGTGCAATTCTGAAATTTTTTGCTTTTTCCTGCTCCTCTTAGCATGATAAAGAAGATTCAAAGAGAGTGAGATGCCAGCTCCTTTCATTCAGTCAGTAGCTTCAAACATTTCTGGTATATGAATAACATGATGTTTTTCAATGGCAAAAATCAATGAATATTGTAAATGCACAAACAGTAATTTCTTCGCATTGCAAGGTGCAATTCTGAAATTTTTTGCTTTTTCCTGCTCCTCTTAGCATGATAAAGAAGATTCAAAGAGAGTGAGATGCCAGCTCCTTTCATTCAGTCAGTAGCTTCAAACATTTCTGGTATATGAATAACATGATGTTTTTCAATGGCAAAAATCAATGAATATTGTAAATGCACAAACAGTAATTTCTCCGCATTGCAAGGTGCAATTCTGAAATTTTTGCTTTTTCCTGCTCCTCTTAGCATGATAAAGAAGATTCAAAGAGAGTGAGATGCCAGCTCCTTTCATTCAGTCAGTAGCTTCAATCATTTCTGGACGTTTTTCAATGGCAAAAATCAATGAATATTGTAAATGCACAAACAGTAATTTCTCCGCATTGCAAGGTGCAATTCTGAAATTTTTTGCTTTTTCCTGCTCCTCTTAGCATGATAAAGAAGATTCAAAGAGAGTGAGATGCCAGCTCCTTTCATTCAGTCAGTAGCTTCAATCATTTCTGGACGTTTTTCAATGGCAAAAATCAATGAATATTGTAAATGCACAAACAGTAATTTCTCCGCATTGCAAGGTGCAATTCTGAAATTTTTTGCTTTTTCCTGCTCCTCTTAGTATGATAAAGAAGATTCAAAGAGAGTGAGATGCCAGCTCCTTTCATTCAGTCAGTAGCTTCAAACATTTCTGGTATATGAATAACATGATGTTTTTCAATGGCAAAAATCAATGAATATTGTAAATGCACAAACAGTAATTTCTCCGCATTGCAAGGTGCAATTCTGAAATTTTTTGCTTTTTCCTGCTCCTCTTAGCATGATAAAGAAGATTCAAAGAGAGTGAGATGCCAGCTCCTTTCATTCAGTCAGTAGCTTCAATCATTTCTGGTATATGAATAACATGATGTTTTTCAATGGCAAAAATTAATGAATATTGTAAATGCACAAACAGTAATATCTCCGCATTGCAAGGTGCAATTCTGAAATTTTTTGCTTTTTCCTGCTCCTCTTAGCATGATAAAGAAGATTCAAAGAGAGTGAGATGCCAGCTCCTTTCATTCAGTCAGTAGCTTCAATCATTTCTGGACGTTTTTCAATGGCAAAAATCAATGAATATTGTAAATGCACAAACAGTAATTTCTCCGCATTGAAGGTGCAATTCTGAAATTTTTTGCTTTTTCCTGCTCCTCTTAGCATGATAAAGAAGATTCAAAGAGAGTGAGATGCCAGCTCCTTTCATTCAGTCAGTAGCTTCAAACATTTCTGGTATATGAATAACATGATGTTTTTCAATGGCAAAAATCAATGAATATTGTAAATGCACAAACAGTAATTTCTCCGCATTGCAAGGTGCAATTCTGAAATTTTTTGCTTTTTCCTGCTCCTCTTAGCATGATAAAGAAGATTCAAAGAGAGTGAGATGAGAGCTCCTTTCATTCAGTCAGTAGCTTCAATCATTTCTGGACGTTTTTCAATGGCAAAAATCAATGAATATTGTAAATGCACAAACAGTAATTTCTCCGCATTGCAAGGTGCAATTCTGAAATGTTTTGCTTTTTCCTGCTCCTCTTAGCATGATAAAGAAGATTCAAAGAGAGTGAGATGCCAGCTCCTTTCATTCAGTCAGTAGCTTCAATCATTTCTGGACGTTTTTCAATGGCAAAAATCAATGAATATTGTAAATGCACAAACAGTAATTTCTCCGCATTGCAAGGTGCAATTCTGAAATTTTTTGCTTTTTCCTGCTCCTCTTAGCATGATAAAGAAGATTCAAAGAGAGTGATATGCCAGCTCCTTTCATTCAGTCAGTAGCTTCAATCATTTCTGGTATATGAATAACATGATGTTTTTCAATGGCAAAAATCAATGAATATTGTAAATGCACAAACAGTAATTTCTCCGCATTGCAAGGTGCAATTCTGAAATTTTTTGCTTTTTCCTGCTCCTCTTAGCATGATAAAGAAGATTCAAAGAGAGTGAGATGCCAGCTCCTTTCATTCAGTCAGTAGCTTCAATCATTTCTGGACGTTTTTCAATGGCAAAAATCAATGAATATTGTAAATGCACAAACAGTAATTTCTCCGCATTGCAAGGTGCAATTCTGAAATTTTTTGCTTTTTCCTGCTCCTCTTAGCATGGTAAAGAAGATTCAAAGAGAGTGAGATGCCAGCTCCTTTCATTCAGTCAGTAGCTTCAATCATTTCTGGACGTTTTTCAACGGCAAAAATCAATGAATATTGTAGATGCACAAACAGTAATTTCTCCGCATTGCAAGGTGCAATTCTGAAATTTTTTGCTTTTTCCTGCTCCTCTTAGCATGATAAAGAAGATTCAAAGAGACTGAGATGCCAGCTCCTTTCATTCAGTCAGTAGCTTCAATCATTTCTGGACGTTTTTCAATGGCAAAAATCAATGAATATTGTAAATGCACAAACAGTAATTTCTCCGCATTGCAAGGTGCAATTCTGAAATTTTTTGCTTTTTCCTGCTCCTCTTAGCATGATAAAGAAGATTCAAAGAGAGTGAGATGCCAGCTCCTTTCATTCAGTCAGTAGCTTCAATCATTTCTGGATGTTTTTCAATGGCAAAAATCAATGAATATTGTAAATGCACAAACAGTAATTTCTCCGCATTGCAAGGTGCAATTCTGAAATTTTTTGCTTTTTCCTGCTCCTCTTAGCATGATAAAGAAGATTCAAAGAGAGTGAGATGCCAGCTCCTTTCATTCAGTCAGTAGCTTCAATCATTTCTGGACGTTTTTCAATGGCAAAAATCAATGAATATTGTAAATGCACAAACAGTAATTTCTCCGCATTGCAAGGTGCAATTCTGAAATTTTTTGCTTTTTCCTGCTCCTCTTAGCATGATAAAGAAGATTCAAAGAGAGTGAGATGCCAGCTCCTTTCATTCAGTCAGTAGCATCAAACATTTCTGGTATATGAATAACATGATGTTTTTCAATGGCAAAAATCAATGAATATTGTAAATGCACAAACAGTAATTTCTTCGCATTGCAAGGTGCAATTCTGAAATTTTTTGCTTTTTCCTGCTCCTCTTAGCATGATAAAGAAGATTCAAAGAGAGTGAGATGCCAGCTCCTTTCATTCAGTCAGTAGCTTCAAACATTTCTGGTATATGAATAACATGATGTTTTTCAATGGCGGCAAAAATCAATGAATATTGTAAATGCACAAACAGTAATTTCTCCGCATTGCAAGGTGCAATTCTGAAATTTTTTGCTTTTTCCTGCTCCTCTTAGCATGATAAAGAAGATTCAAAGAGAGTGAGATGCCAGCTCCTTTCATTCAGTCAGTAGCTTCAATCATTTCTGGACGTTTTTCAATGGCAAAAATCAATGAATATTGTAAATGCACAAACAGTAATTTCTCCGCATTGCAAGGTGCAATTCTGAAATTTTTTGCTTTTTCCTGCTCCTCTTAGCATGATAAAGAAGATTCAAAGAGAGTGAGATGCCAGCTCCTTTCATTCAGTCAGTAGCTTCAATCATTTCTGGACGTTTTTCAATGGCAAAAATCAATGAATATTGTAAATGCACAAACAGTAATTTCTCCGCATTGCAAGGTGCAATTCTGAAATTTTTTGCTTTTTCCTGCTCCTCTTAGTATGATAAAGAAGATTCAAAGAGAGTGAGATGCCAGCTCCTTTCATTCAGTCAGTAGCTTCAAACATTTCTGGTATATGAATAACATGATGTTTTTCAATGGCAAAAATCAATGAATATTGTAAATGCACAAACAGTAATTTCTCCGCATTGCAAGGTGCAATTCTGAAATTTTTTGCTTTTTCCTGCTCCTCTTAGTATGATAAAGAAGATTCAAAGAGAGTGAGATGCCAGCTCCTTTCATTCAGTCAGTAGCTTCAAACATTTCTGGTATATGAATAACATGATGTTTTTCAATGGCAAAAATCAATGAATATTGTAAATGCACAAACAGTAATTTCTCCGCATTGCAAGGTGCAATTCTGAAATTTTTTGCTTTTTCCTGCTCCTCTTAGCATGATAAAGAAGATTCAAAGAGAGTGAGATGCCAGCTCCTTTCATTCAGTCAGTAGCTTCAATCATTTCTGGTATATGAATAACATGATGTTTTTCAATGGCAAAAATTAATGAATATTGTAAATGCACAAACAGTAATATCTCCGCATTGCAAGGTGCAATTCTGAAATTTTTTGCTTTTTCCTGCTCCTCTTAGCATGATAAAGAAGATTCAAAGAGAGTGAGATGCCAGCTCCTTTCATTCAGTCAGTAGCTTCAATCATTTCTGGACGTTTTTCAATGGCAAAAATCAATGAATATTGTAAATGCACAAACAGTAATTTCTCCGCATTGAAGGTGCAATTCTGAAATTTTTTGCTTTTTCCTGCTCCTCTTAGCATGATAAAGAAGATTCAAAGAGAGTGAGATGCCAGCTCCTTTCATTCAGTCAGTAGCTTCAAACATTTCTGGTATATGAATAACATGATGTTTTTCAATGGCAAAAATCAATGAATATTGTAAATGCACAAACAGTAATTTCTCCGCATTGCAAGGTGCAATTCTGAAATTTTTTGCTTTTTCCTGCTCCTCTTAGCATGATAAAGAAGATTCAAAGAGAGTGAGATGAGAGCTCCTTTCATTCAGTCAGTAGCTTCAATCATTTCTGGACGTTTTTCAATGGCAAAAATCAATGAATATTGTAAATGCACAAACAGTAATTTCTCCGCATTGCAAGGT
Source organism: Phyllobates terribilis (assembly GCF_046119375.1). Lineage (NCBI taxonomy): Eukaryota > Metazoa > Chordata > Amphibia > Anura > Dendrobatidae > Phyllobates > Phyllobates terribilis. The sequence continues at coordinate 27,130 of NW_027369369.1, forward strand.
GCAATTCTGAAATGTTTTGCTTTTTCCTGCTCCTCTTAGCATGATAAAGAAGATTCAAAGAGAGTGAGATGCCAGCTCCTTTCATTCAGTCAGTAGCTTCAATCATTTCTGGACGTTTTTCAATGGCAAAAATCAATGAATATTGTAAATGCACAAACAGTAATTTCTCCGCATTGCAAGGTGCAATTCTGAAATTTTTTGCTTTTTCCTGCTCCTCTTAGCATGATAAAGAAGATTCAAAGAGAGTGATATGCCAGCTCCTTTCATTCAGTCAGTAGCTTCAATCATTTCTGGTATATGAATAACATGATGTTTTTCAATGGCAAAAATCAATGAATATTGTAAATGCACAAACAGTAATTTCTCCGCATTGCAAGGTGCAATTCTGAAATTTTTTGCTTTTTCCTGCTCCTCTTAGCATGATAAAGAAGATTCAAAGAGAGTGAGATGCCAGCTCCTTTCATTCAGTCAGTAGCTTCAATCATTTCTGGACGTTTTTCAATGGCAAAAATCAATGAATATTGTAAATGCACAAACAGTAATTTCTCCGCATTGCAAGGTGCAATTCTGAAATTTTTTGCTTTTTCCTGCTCCTCTTAGCATGGTAAAGAAGATTCAAAGAGAGTGAGATGCCAGCTCCTTTCATTCAGTCAGTAGCTTCAATCATTTCTGGACGTTTTTCAACGGCAAAAATCAATGAATATTGTAGATGCACAAACAGTAATTTCTCCGCATTGCAAGGTGCAATTCTGAAATTTTTTGCTTTTTCCTGCTCCTCTTAGCATGATAAAGAAGATTCAAAGAGACTGAGATGCCAGCTCCTTTCATTCAGTCAGTAGCTTCAATCATTTCTGGACGTTTTTCAATGGCAAAAATCAATGAATATTGTAAATGCACAAACAGTAATTTCTCCGCATTGCAAGGTGCAATTCTGAAATTTTTTGCTTTTTCCTGCTCCTCTTAGCATGATAAAGAAGATTCAAAGAGAGTGAGATGCCAGCTCCTTTCATTCAGTCAGTAGCTTCAATCATTTCTGGATGTTTTTCAATGGCAAAAATCAATGAATATTGTAAATGCACAAACAGTAATTTCTCCGCATTGCAAGGTGCAATTCTGAAATTTTTTGCTTTTTCCTGCTCCTCTTAGCATGATAAAGAAGATTCAAAGAGAGTGAGATGCCAGCTCCTTTCATTCAGTCAGTAGCTTCAATCATTTCTGGACGTTTTTCAATGGCAAAAATCAATGAATATTGTAAATGCACAAACAGTAATTTCTCCGCATTGCAAGGTGCAATTCTGAAATTTTTTGCTTTTTCCTGCTCCTCTTAGCATGATAAAGAAGATTCAAAGAGAGTGAGATGCCAGCTCCTTTCATTCAGTCAGTAGCATCAAACATTTCTGGTATATGAATAACATGATGTTTTTCAATGGCAAAAATCAATGAATATTGTAAATGCACAAACAGTAATTTCTTCGCATTGCAAGGTGCAATTCTGAAATTTTTTGCTTTTTCCTGCTCCTCTTAGCATGATAAAGAAGATTCAAAGAGAGTGAGATGCCAGCTCCTTTCATTCAGTCAGTAGCTTCAAACATTTCTGGTATATGAATAACATGATGTTTTTCAATGGCGGCAAAAATCAATGAATATTGTAAATGCACAAACAGTAATTTCTCCGCATTGCAAGGTGCAATTCTGAAATTTTTTGCTTTTTCCTGCTCCTCTTAGCATGATAAAGAAGATTCAAAGAGAGTGAGATGCCAGCTCCTTTCATTCAGTCAGTAGCTTCAATCATTTCTGGACGTTTTTCAATGGCAAAAATCAATGAATATTGTAAATGCACAAACAGTAATTTCTCCGCATTGCAAGGTGCAATTCTGAAATTTTTTGCTTTTTCCTGCTCCTCTTAGCATGATAAAGAAGATTCAAAGAGAGTGAGATGCCAGCTCCTTTCATTCAGTCAGTAGCTTCAATCATTTCTGGACGTTTTTCAATGGCAAAAATCAATGAATATTGTAAATGCACAAACAGTAATTTCTCCGCATTGCAAGGTGCAATTCTGAAATTTTTTGCTTTTTCCTGCTCCTCTTAGTATGATAAAGAAGATTCAAAGAGAGTGAGATGCCAGCTCCTTTCATTCAGTCAGTAGCTTCAAACATTTCTGGTATATGAATAACATGATGTTTTTCAATGGCAAAAATCAATGAATATTGTAAATGCACAAACAGTAATTTCTCCGCATTGCAAGGTGCAATTCTGAAATTTTTTGCTTTTTCCTGCTCCTCTTAGCATGATAAAGAAGATTCAAAGAGAGTGAGATGCCAGCTCCTTTCATTCAGTCAGTAGCTTCAATCATTTCTGGTATATGAATAACATGATGTTTTTCAATGGCAAAAATTAATGAATATTGTAAATGCACAAACAGTAATTTCTCCGCATTGCAAGGTGCAATTCTGAAATTTTTTGCTTTTTCCTGCTCCTCTTAGCATGATAAAGAAGATTCAAAGAGAGTGAGATGCCAGCTCCTTTCATTCAGTCAGTAGCTTCAATCATTTCTGGACATTTTTCAATGGCAAAAATCAATGAATATTGTAAATGCACAAACAGTAATTTCTCCGCATTGAAGGTGCAATTCTGAAATTTTTTGCTTTTTCCTGCTCCTCTTAGTATGATAAAGAAGATTCAAAGAGAGTGAGATGCCAGCTCCTTTCATTCAGTCAGTAGCTTCAAACATTTCTGGTATATGAATAACATGATGTTTTTCAATGGCAAAAATCAATGAATATTGTAAATGCACAAACAGTAATTTCTCCGCATTGCAAGGTGCAATTCTGAAATTTTTTGCTTTTTCCTGCTCCTCTTAGCATGATAAAGAAGATTCAAAGAGAGTGAGATGCCAGCTCCTTTCATTCAGTCAGTAGCTTCAATCATTTCTGGACGTTTTTCAATGGCAAAAATCAATGAATATTGTAAATGCACAAACAGTAATTTCTCCGCATTGCAAGGTGCAATTCTGAAATTTTTTGCTTTTTCCTGCTCCTCTTAGTATGATAAAGAAGATTCAAAGAGAGTGAGATGCCAGCTCCTTTCATTCAGTCAGTAGCTTCAAACATTTCTGGTATATGAATAACATGTTTTTCAATGGCAAAAATCAATGAATATTGTAAATGCACAAACAGTAATTTCTCCGCATTGCAAGGTGCAATTCTGAAATTTTTTGCTTTTTCCTGCTCCTCTTAGCATGATAAAGAAGATTCAAAGAGAGTGAGATGCCAGCTCCTTTCATTCAGTCAGTAGCTTCAATCATTTCTGGTATATGAATAACATGATGTTTTTCAATGGCAAAAATTAATGAATATTGTAAATGCACAAACAGTAATTTCTCCGCATTGCAAGGTGCAATTCTGAAATTTTTTGCTTTTTCCTGCTCCTCTTAGCATGATAAAGAAGATTCAAAGAGAGTGAGATGCCAGCTCCTTTCATTCAGTCAGTAGCTTCAAGCATTTCTGGACGTTTTTCAATGGCAAAAATCAATGAATATTGTAAATGCACAAACAGTAATTTCTCCGCATTGAAGGTGCAATTCTGAAATTTTTTGCTTTTTCCTGCTCCTCTTAGCATGATAAAGAAGATTCAAAGAGAGTGAGATGCCAGCTCCTTTCATTCAGTCAGCAGCTTCAAACATTTCTGGTATATGAATAACATGATGTTTTTCAATGGCAAAAATCAATGAATATTGTAAATGCACAAACAGTAATTTCTCCGCATTGCAAGGTGCAATTCTGAAATTTTTTGCTTTTTCCTGCTCCTCTTAGCATGATAAAGAAGATTCAAAGAGAGTGAGATGAGAGCTCCTTTCATTCAGTCAGTAGCTTCAATCATTTCTGGACGTTTTTCAATGGCAAAAATCAATGAATATTGTAAATGCACAAACAGTAATTTCTCCGCATTGCAAGGTGCAATTCTGAAATTTTTTGCTTTTTCCTGCTCCTCTTAGCATGATAAAGAAGATTCAAAGAGAGTGAGATGCCAGCTCCTTTCATTCAGTCAGTAGCTTCAATCATTTCTGGACGTTTTTCAATGGCAAAAATCAATGAATATTGTAAATGCACAAACAGTAATTTCTCCGCATTGCAAGGTGCAATTCTGAAATTTTTTGCTTTTTCCTGCTCCTCTTAGCATGATAAAGAAGATTCAAAGAGAGTGAGATGCCAGCTCCTTTCATTCAGTCAGTAGCTTCAATCATTTCTGGACGTTTTTCAATGGCAAAAATCAATGAATATTGTAAATGCACAAACAGTAATTTCTCCGCATTGCAAGGTGCAATTCTGAAATTTTTTGCTTTTTCCTGCTCCTCTTAGTATGATAAAGAAGATTCAAAGAGAGTGAGATGCCAGCTCCTTTCATTCAGTCAGTAGCTTCAAACATTTCTGGTATATGAATAACATGATGTTTTTCAATGGCAAAAATCAATGAATATTGTAAATGCACAAACAGTAATTTCTCCGCATTGCAAGGTGCAATTCTGAAATTTTTTGCTTTTTCCTGCTCCTCTTAGCATGATAAAGAAGATTCAAAGAGAGTGAGATGCCAGCTCCTTTCATTCAGTCAGTAGCTTCAATCATTTCTGGTATATGAATAACATGATGTTTTTCAATGGCAAAAATTAATGAATATTGTAAATGCACAAACAGTAATTTCTCCGCATTGCAAGGTGCAATTCTGAAATTTTTTGCTTTTTCCTGCTCCTCTTAGCATGATAAAGAAGATTCAAAGAGAGTGAGATGCCAGCTCCTTTCATTCAGTCAGTAGCTTCAATCATTTCTGGACGTTTTTCAATGGCAAAAATCAATGAATATTGTAAATGCACAAACAGTAATTTCTCCGCATTGAAGGTGCAATTCTGAAATTTTTTGCTTTTTCCTGCTCCTCTTAGTATGATAAAGAAGATTCAAAGAGAGTGAGATGCCAGCTCCTTTCATTCAGTCAGTAGCTTCAAACATTTCTGGTATATGAATAACATGATGTTTTTCAATGGCAAAAATCAATGAATATTGTAAATGCACAAACAGTAATTTCTCCGCATTGCAAGGTGCAATTCTGAAATTTTTTGCTTTTTCCTGCTCCTCTTAGCATGATAAAGAAGATTCAAAGAGAGTGAGATGCCAGCTCCTTTCATTCAGTCAGTAGCTTCAATCATTTCTGGACGTTTTTCAATGGCAAAAATCAATGAATATTGTAAATGCACAAACAGTAATTTCTCCGCATTGCAAGGTGCAATTCTGAAATTTTTTGCTTTTTCCTGCTCCTCTTAGTATGATAAAGAAGATTCAAAGAGAGTGAGATGCCAGCTCCTTTCATTCAGTCAGTAGCTTCAAACATTTCTGGTATATGAATAACATGTTTTTCAATGGCAAAAATCAATGAATATTGTAAATGCACAAACAGTAATTTCTCCGCATTGCAAGGTGCAATTCTGAAATTTTTTGCTTTTTCCTGCTCCTCTTAGCATGATAAAGAAGATTCAAAGAGAGTGAGATGCCAGCTCCTTTCATTCAGTCAGTAGCTTCAATCATTTCTGGTATATGAATAACATGATGTTTTTCAATGGCAAAAATTAATGAATATTGTAAATGCACAAACAGTAATTTCTCCGCATTGCAAGGTGCAATTCTGAAATTTTTTGCTTTTTCCTGCTCCTCTTAGCATGATAAAGAAGATTCAAAGAGAGTGAGATGCCAGCTCCTTTCATTCAGTCAGTAGCTTCAAGCATTTCTGGACGTTTTTCAATGGCAAAAATCAATGAATATTGTAAATGCACAAACAGTAATTTCTCCGCATTGAAGGTGCAATTCTGAAATTTTTTGCTTTTTCCTGCTCCTCTTAGCATGATAAAGAAGATTCAAAGAGAGTGAGATGCCAGCTCCTTTCATTCAGTCAGTAGCTTCAAACATTTCTGGTATATGAATAACATGATGTTTTTCAATGGCAAAAATCAATGAATATTGTAAATGCACAAACAGTAATTTCTCCGCATTGCAAGGTGCAATTCTGAAATTTTTTGCTTTTTCCTGCTCCTCTTAGCATGATAAAGAAGATTCAAAGAGAGTGAGATGAGAGCTCCTTTCATTCAGTCAGTAGCTTCAATCATTTCTGGACGTTTTTCAATGGCAAAAATCAATGAATATTGTAAATGCACAAACAGTAATTTCTCCGCAATGCAAGGTGCAATTCTGAAATTTTTTGCTTTTTCCTGCTCCTCTTAGCATGATAAAGAAGATTCAAAGAGAGTGAGATGCCAGCTCCTTTCATTCAGTCAGTAGCTTCAATCATTTCTGGACGTTTTTCAATGGCAAAAATCAATGAATATTGTAAATGCACAAACAGTAATTTCTCCGCATTGCAAGGTGCAATTCTGAAATTTTTTGCTTTTTCCTGCTCCTCTTAGCATGATAAAGAAGATTCAAAGAGAGTGAGATGCCAGCTCCTTTCATTCAGTCAGTAGCTTCAATCATTTCTGGTATATGAATAACATGATGTTTTTCAATGGCAAAAATCAATGAATATTGTAATTGCACAAACAGTAATTTCTCCGCATTGCAAGGTGCAATTCTGAAATTTTTTGCTTTTTCCTGCTCCTCTTAGCATGATAAAGAAGATTCAAAGAGAGTGAGATGCCAGCTCCTTTCATTCAGTCAGTAGCTTCAATCATTTCTGGACGTTTTTCAATGGCAAAAATCAATGAATATTGTAAATGCACAAACAGTAATTTCTCCGCATTGCAAGGTGCAATTCTGAAATTTTTTGCTTTTTCCTGCTCCTCTTAGCATGGTAAAGAAGACTCAAAGAGAGTGAGATGCCAGCTCCTTTCATTCAGTCAGTAGCTTCAATCATTTCTGGACGTTTTTCAACGGCAAAAATCAATGAATATTGTAGATGCACAAACAGTAATTTCTCCGCATTGCAAGGTGCAATTCTGAAATTTTTTGCTTTTTCCTGCTCCTCTTAGCATGATAAAGAAGATTCAAAGAGACTGAGATGCCAGCTCCTTTCATTCAGTCAGTAGCTTCAATCATTTCTGGACGTTTTTCAATGGCAAAAATCAATGAATATTGTAAATGCACAAACAGTAATTTCTCCGCATTGCAAGGTGCAATTCTGAAATTTTTTGCTTTTTCCTGCTCCTCTTAGCATGATAAAGAAGATTCAAAGAGAGTGAGATGCCAGCTCCTTTCATTCAGTCAGTAGCTTCAATCATTTCTGGATGTTTTTCAATGGCAAAAATCAATGAATATTGTAAATGCACAAACAGTAATTTCTCCGCATTGCAAGGTGCAATTCTGAAATTTTTTGCTTTTTCCTGCTCCTCTTAGCATGATAAAGAAGATTCAAAGAGAGTGAGATGAGAGCTCCTTTCATTCAGTCAGTAGCTTCAATCATTTCTGGACGTTTTTCAATGGCAAAAATCAATGAATATTGTAAATGCACAAACAGTAATTTCTCCGCAATGCAAGGTGCAATTCTGAAATTTTTTGCTTTTTCCTGCTCCTCTTAGCATGATAAAGAAGATTCAAAGAGAGTGAGATGCCAGCTCCTTTCATTCAGTCAGTAGCTTCAATCATTTCTGGACGTTTTTCAATGGCAAAAATCAATGAATATTGTAAATGCACAAACAGTAATTTCTCCGCATTGCAAGGTGCAATTCTGAAATTTTTTGCTTTTTCCTGCTCCTCTTAGCATGATAAAGAAGATTCAAAGAGAGTGAGATGCCAGCTCCTTTCATTCAGTCAGTAGCTTCAATCATTTCTGGTATATGAATAACATGATGTTTTTCAATGGCAAAAATCAATGAATATTGTAATTGCACAAACAGTAATTTCTCCGCATTGCAAGGTGCAATTCTGAAATTTTTTGCTTTTTCCTGCTCCTCTTAGCATGATAAAGAAGATTCAAAGAGAGTGAGATGCCAGCTCCTTTCATTCAGTCAGTAGCTTCAATCATTTCTGGACGTTTTTCAATGGCAAAAATCAATGAATATTGTAAATGCACAAACAGTAATTTCTCCGCATTGCAAGGTGCAATTCTGAAATTTTTTGCTTTTTCCTGCTCCTCTTAGCATGGTAAAGAAGACTCAAAGAGAGTGAGATGCCAGCTCCTTTCATTCAGTCAGTAGCTTCAATCATTTCTGGACGTTTTTCAACGGCAAAAATCAATGAATATTGTAGATGCACAAACAGTAATTTCTCCGCATTGCAAGGTGCAATTCTGAAATTTTTTGCTTTTTCCTGCTCCTCTTAGCATGATAAAGAAGATTCAAAGAGACTGAGATGCCAGCTCCTTTCATTCAGTCAGTAGCTTCAATCATTTCTGGACGTTTTTCAATGGCAAAAATCAATGAATATTGTAAATGCACAAACAGTAATTTCTCCGCATTGCAAGGTGCAATTCTGAAATTTTTTGCTTTTTCCTGCTCCTCTTAGCATGATAAAGAAGATTCAAAGAGAGTGAGATGCCAGCTCCTTTCATTCAGTCAGTAGCTTCAATCATTTCTGGATGTTTTTCAATGGCAAAAATCAATGAATATTGTAAATGCACAAACAGTAATTTCTCCGCATTGCAAGGTGCAATTCTGAAATTTTTTGCTTTTTCCTGCTCCTCTTAGCATGATAAAGAAGATTCAAAGAGAGTGAGATGCCAGCTCCTTTCATTCAGTCAGTAGCATCAAACATTTCTGGTATATGAATAACATGATGTTTTTCAATGGCAAAAATCAATGAATATTGTAAATGCACAAACAGTAATTTCTTCGCATTGCAAGGTGCAATTCTGAAATTTTTTGCTTTTTCCTGCTCCTCTTAACATGATAAAGAAGATTCAAAGAGAGTGAGATGCCAGCTCCTTTCATTCAGTCAGTAGCTTCAAACATTTCTGGTATATGAATAACATGATGTTTTTCAATGGCGGCAAAAATCAATGAATATTGTAAATGCACAAACAGTAATTTCTCCGCATTGCAAGGTGCAATTCTGAAATTTTTTGCTTTTTCCTGCTCCTCTTAGCATGATAAAGAAGATTCAAAGAGAGTGAGATGCCAGCTCCTTTCATTCAGTCAGTAGCTTCAATCATTTCTGGACGTTTTTCAATGGCAAAAATCAATGAATATTGTAAATGCACAAACAGTAATTTCTCCGCATTGCAAGGTGCAATTCTGAAATTTTTTGCTTTTTCCTGCTCCTCTTAGTATGATAAAGAAGATTCAAAGAGAGTGAGATGCCAGCTCCTTTCATTCAGTCAGTAGCTTCAAACATTTCTGGTATATGAATAACATGATGTTTTTCAATGGCAAAAATCAGTGAATATTGTAAATGCACAAACAGTAATTTCTCCGCATTGCAAGGTGCAATTCTGAAATTTTTTGCTTTTTCCTGCTCCTCTTAGCATGGTAAAGAAGATTCAAAGAGAGTGAGATGCCAGCTCCTTTCATTCAGTCAGTAGCTTCAATCATTTCTGGTATATGAATAACATGATGTTTTTCAATGGCAAAAATCAATGAATATTGTAAATGCACAAACAGTAATTTCTCCGCATTGCAAGGTGCAATTCTGAAATTTTTTGCTTTTTCCTGCTCCTCTTAGTATGATAAAGAAGATTCAAAGAGAGTGAGATGCCAGCTCCTTTCATTCAGTCAGTAGCTTCAAACATTTCTGGTATATGAATAACATGTTTTTCAATGGCAAAAATCAATGAATATTGTAAATGCACAAACAGTAATTTCTCCGCATTGCAAGGTGCAATTCTGAAATTTTTTGCTTTTTCCTGCTCCTCTTAGCATGATAAAGAAGATTCAAAGAGAGTGAGATGCCAGCTCCTTTCATTCAGTCAGTAGCTTCAATCATTTCTGGTATATGAATAACATGATGTTTTTCAATGGCAAAAATTAATGAATATTGTAAATGCACAAACAGTAATTTCTCCGCATTGCAAGGTGCAATTCTGAAATTTTTTGCTTTTTCCTGCTCCTCTTAGCATGATAAAGAAGATTCAAAGAGAGTGAGATGCCAGCTCCTTTCATTCAGTCAGTAGCTTCAAGCATTTCTGGACGTTTTTCAATGGCAAAAATCAATGAATATTGTAAATGCACAAACAGTAATTTCTCCGCATTGAAGGTGCAATTCTGAAATTTTTTGCTTTTTCCTGCTCCTCTTAGCATGATAAAGAAGATTCAAAGAGAGTGAGATGCCAGCTCCTTTCATTCAGTCAGTAGCTTCAAACATTTCTGGTATATGAATAACATGATGTTTTTCAATGGCAAAAATCAATGAATATTGTAAATGCACAAACAGTAATTTCTCCGCATTGCAAGGTGCAATTCTGAAATTTTTTGCTTTTTCCTGCTCCTCTTAGCATGATAAAGAAGATTCAAAGAGAGTGAGATGAGAGCTCCTTTCATTCAGTCAGTAGCTTCAATCATTTCTGGACGTTTTTCAATGGCAAAAATCAATGAATATTGTAAATGCACAAACAGTAATTTCTCCGCAATGCAAGGTGCAATTCTGAAATTTTTTGCTTTTTCCTGCTCCTCTTAGCATGATAAAGAAGATTCAAAGAGAGTGAGATGCCAGCTCCTTTCATTCAGTCAGTAGCTTCAATCATTTCTGGACGTTTTTCAATGGCAAAAATCAATGAATATTGTAAATGCACAAACAGTAATTTCTCCGCATTGCAAGGTGCAATTCTGAAATTTTTTGCTTTTTCCTGCTCCTCTTAGCATGATAAAGAAGATTCAAAGAGAGTGAGATGCCAGCTCCTTTCATTCAGTCAGTAGCTTCAATCATTTCTGGTATATGAATAACATGATGTTTTTCAATGGCAAAAATCAATGAATATTGTAATTGCACAAACAGTAATTTCTCCGCATTGCAAGGTGCAATTCTGAAATTTTTTGCTTTTTCCTGCTCCTCTTAGCATGATAAAGAAGATTCAAAGAGAGTGAGATGCCAGCTCCTTTCATTCAGTCAGTAGCTTCAATCATTTCTGGACGTTTTTCAATGGCAAAAATCAATGAATATTGTAAATGCACAAACAGTAATTTCTCCGCATTGCAAGGTGCAATTCTGAAATTTTTTGCTTTTTCCTGCTCCTCTTAGCATGGTAAAGAAGACTCAAAGAGAGTGAGATGCCAGCTCCTTTCATTCAGTCAGTAGCTTCAAACATTTCTGGTAAAAATAATAACTGATGTTTTTCAATGGCAAAAATCAATGAATATTGTAAATGCACAAACAGTAATTTCTCCGCATTGCAAGGTGCAATTCTGAAATTTTTTGCTTTTTCCTGCTCCTCTTAGCATGATAAAGAAGATTCAAAGAGACTGAGATGCCAGCTCCTTTCATTCAGTCAGTAGCTTCAATCATTTCTGGACGTTTTTCAATGGCAAAAATCAATGAATATTGTAAATGCACAAACAGTAATTTCTCCGCATTGCAAGGTGCAATTCTGAAATTTTTTGCTTTTTCCTGCTCCTCTTAGCATGATAAAGAAGATTCAAAGAGAGTGAGATGCCAGCTCCTTTCATTCAGTCAGTAGCTTCAATCATTTCTGGATGTTTTTCAATGGCAAAAATCAATGAATATTGTAAATGCACAAACAGTAATTTCTCCGCATTGCAAGGTGCAATTCTGAAATTTTTTGCTTTTTCCTGCTCCTCTTAGCATGATAAAGAAGATTCAAAGAGAGTGAGATGCCAGCTCCTTTCATTCAGTCAGTAGCTTCAAAACATTTCTGGTATATGAATAACATGATGTTTTTCAATGGCAAAAATCAATGAATATTGTAAATGCACAAACAGTAATTTCTTCGCATTGCAAGGTGCAATTCTGAAATTTTTTGCTTTTTCCTGCTCCTCTTAACATGATAAAGAAGATTCAAAGAGAGTGAGATGCCAGCTCCTTTCATTCAGTCAGTAGCTTCAAACATTTCTGGTATATGAATAACATGATGTTTTTCAATGGCAAAAATCAATGAATATTGTAAATGCACAAACAGTAATTTCTCCGCATTGCAAGGTGCAATTCTGAAATTTTTGCTTTTTCCTGCTCCTCTTAGCATGATAAAGAAGATTCAAAGAGAGTGAGATGCCAGCTCCTTTCATTCAGTCAGTAGCTTCAATCATTTCTGGACGTTTTTCAATGGCAAAAATCAATGAATATTGTAAATGCACAAACAGTAATTTCTCCGCATTGCAAGGTGCAATTCTGAAATTTTTTGCTTTTTCCTGCTCCTCTTAGTATGATAAAGAAGATTCAAAGAGAGTGAGATGCCAGCTCCTTTCATTCAGTCAGTAGCTTCAAACATTTCTGGTATATGAATAACATGATGTTTTTCAATGGCAAAAATCAGTGAATATTGTAAATGCACAAACAGTAATTTCTCCGCATTGCAAGGTGCAATTCTGAAATTTTTTGCTTTTTCCTGCTCCTCTTAGCATGGTAAAGAAGATTCAAAGAGAGTGAGATGCCAGCTCCTTTCATTCAGTCAGTAGCTTCAATCATTTCTGGTATATGAATAACATGATGTTTTTCAATGGCAAAAATTAATGAATATTGTAAATGCACAAACAGTAATTTCTCCGCATTGCAAGGTGCAATTCTGAAATTTTTTGCTTTTTCCTGCTCCTCTTAGCATGATAAAGAAGATTCAAAGAGAGTGAGATGCCAGCTCCTTTCATTCAGTCAGTAGCTTCAATCATTTCTGGACGTTTTTCAATGGCAAAAATCAATGAATATTGTAAATGCACAAACAGTAATTTCTCCGCATTGAAGGTGCAATTCTGAAATTTTTTGCTTTTTCCTGCTCCTCTTAGTATGATAAAGAAGATTCAAAGAGAGTGAGATGCCAGCTCCTTTCATTCAGTCAGTAGCTTCAAACATTTCTGGTATATGAATAACATGATGTTTTTCAATGGCAAAAATCAATGAATATTGTAAATGCACAAACAGTAATTTCTCCGCATTGCAAGGTGCAATTCTGAAATTTTTTGCTTTTTCCTGCTCCTCTTAGCATGATAAAGAAGATTCAAAGAGAGTGAGATGCCAGCTCCTTTCATTCAGTCAGTAGCTTCAATCATTTCTGGACGTTTTTCAATGGCAAAAATCAATGAATATTGTAAATGCACAAACAGTAATTTCTCCGCATTGCAAGGTGCAATTCTGAAATTTTTTGCTTTTTCCTGCTCCTCTTAGCATGATAAAGAAGATTCAAAGAGAGTGAGATGCCAGCTCCTTTCATTCAGTCAGTAGCTTCAATCATTTCTTGGATGATAACGTTTTTCAATGGCAAAAATCAATGAATATTGTAAATGCACAAACAGTAATTTCTCCGCATTGCAAGGTGCAATTCTGAAATTTTTTGCTTTTTCCTGCTCCTCTTAGTATGATAAAGAAGATTCAAAGAGAGTGAGATGCCAGCTCCTTTCATTCAGTCAGTAGCTTCAAACATTTCTGGTATATGAATAACATGATGTTTTTCAATGGCAAAAATCAATGAATATTGTAAATGCACAAACAGTAATTTCTCCGCATTGCAAGGTGCAATTCTGAAATTTTTTGCTTTTTCCTGCTCCTCTTAGCATGATAAAGAAGATTCAAAGAGAGTGAGATGCCAGCTCCTTTCATTCAGTCAGTAGCTTCAATCATTTCTGGTATATGAATAACATGATGTTTTTCAATGGCAAAAATTAATGAATATTGTAAATGCACAAACAGTAATTTCTCCGCATTGCAAGGTGCAATTCTGAAATTTTTTGCTTTTTCCTGCTCCTCTTAGCATGATAAAGAAGATTCAAAGAGAGTGAGATGCCAGCTCCTTTCATTCAGTCAGTAGCTTCAATCATTTCTGGACGTTTTTCAATGGCAAAAATCAATGAATATTGTAAATGCACAAACAGTAATTTCTCCGCATTGAAGGTGCAATTCTGAAATTTTTTGCTTTTTCCTGCTCCTCTTAGCATGATAAAGAAGATTCAAAGAGAGTGAGATGCCAGCTCCTTTCATTCAGTCAGTAGCTTCAAACATTTCTGGTATATGAATAACATGATGTTTTTCAATGGCAAAAATCAATGAATATTGTAAATGCACAAACAGTAATTTCTCCGCATTGCAAGGTGCAATTCTGAAATTTTTTGCTTTTTCCTGCTCCTCTTAGCATGATAAAGAAGATTCAAAGAGAGTGAGATGAGAGCTCCTTTCATTCAGTCAGTAGCTTCAATCATTTCTGGACGTTTTTCAATGGCAAAAATCAATGAATATTGTAAATGCACAAACAGTAATTCTCCGCATTGCAAGGTGCAATTCTGAAATTTTTTGCTTTTTCCTGCTCCTCTTAGCATGATAAAGAAGATTCAAAGAGAGTGAGATGCCAGCTCCTTTCATTCAGTCAGTAGCTTCAATCATTTCTGGAATAAACGTTTTTCAATGGCAAAAATCAATGAATATTGTAAATGCACAAACAGTAATTTCTCCGCATTGCAAGGTGCAATTCTGAAATTTTTGCTTTTTCCTGCTCCTCTTAGCATGATAAAGAAGATTCAAAGAGAGTGAGATGCCAGCTCCTTTCATTCAGTCAGTAGCTTCAATCATTTCTGGTATATGAATAACATGATGTTTTTCAATGGCAAAAATTAATGAATATTGTAAATGCACAAACAGTAATTTCTCCGCATTGCAAGGTGCAATTCTGAAATTTTTTGCTTTTTCCTGCTCCTCTTAGCATGATAAAGAAGATTCAAAGAGAGTGAGATGCCAGCTCCTTTCATTCAGTCAGTAGCTTCAAGCATTTCTGGACGTTTTTCAATGGCAAAAATCAATGAATATTGTAAATGCACAAACAGTAATTTCTCCGCATTGAAGGTGCAATTCTGAAATTTTTTGCTTTTTCCTGCTCCTCTTAGCATGATAAAGAAGATTCAAAGAGAGTGAGATGCCAGCTCCTTTCATTCAGTCAGTAGCTTCAAACATTTCTGGTATATGAATAACATGATGTTTTTCAATGGCAAAAATCAATGAATATTGTAAATGCACAAACAGTAATTTCTCCGCATTGCAAGGTGCAATTCTGAAATTTTTTGCTTTTTCCTGCTCCTCTTAGCATGATAAAGAAGATTCAAAGAGAGTGAGATGAGAGCTCCTTTCATTCAGTCAGTAGCTTCAATCATTTCTGGACGTTTTTCAATGGCAAAAATCAATGAATATTGTAAATGCACAAACAGTAATTTCTCCGCATTGCAAGGTGCAATTCTGAAATTTTTTGCTTTTTCCTGCTCCTCTTAGCATGATAAAGAAGATTCAAAGAGAGTGAGATGCCAGCTCCTTTCATTCAGTCAGTAGCTTCAATCATTTCTGGACGTTTTTCAATGGCAAAAATCAATGAATATTGTAAATGCACAAACAGTAATTTCTCCGCATTGCAAGGTGCAATTCTGAAATTTTTTGCTTTTTCCTGCTCCTCTTAGCATGATAAAGAAGATTCAAAGAGAGTGAGATGCCAGCTCCTTTCATTCAGTCAGTAGCTTCAATCATTTCTGGTATATGAATAACATGATGTTTTTCAATGGCAAAAATCAATGAATATTGTAAATGCACAAACAGTAATTTCTCCGCATTGCAAGGTGCAATTCTGAAATTTTTTGCTTTTTCCTGCTCCTCTTAGCATGATAAAGAAGATTCAAAGAGAGTGAGATGCCAGCTCCTTTCATTCAGTCAGTAGCTTCAATCATTTCTGGACGTTTTTCAATGGCAAAAATCAATGAATATTGTAAATGCACAAACAGTAATTTCTCCGCATTGCAAGGTGCAATTCTGAAATTTTTTTGCTTTTTCCTGCTCCTCTTAGCATGGTAAAGAAGACTCAAAGAGAGTGAGATGCCAGCTCCTTTCATTCAGTCAGTAGCTTCAATCATTTCTGGACGTTTTTCAACGGCAAAAATCAATGAATATTGTAGATGCACAAACAGTAATTTCTCG